>NC_041228.1:79411996-79464244 GCF_002837175.3 Physeter macrocephalus
TGTATGACTGACTCTAGGTCCATCCACCTCACTACAAATAACTCAGTTTCGTTCCTTTTTATGGCTGAGTAATATTCCATTGTATATATGTGCCTCATCTTCTTTATCCATTCATCTGTTGATGGACACTTAGGTTGCTTCCGTGTCCTGGCTATTGTAAATAGAGCTGCAACGATCATTTTGGCGCGTGACTCTTTTTGAAATATGGTTTTCTCAGGGTATATGCCCAGTAGTGGGATTGCTGGGTCCATATGGTAGTTCTCTTTTTAGTTTTTTAAGGAACCTCCATACTGTTCTCCATATTGGCTGTATCAATTTACATTGCCACCAACAGTGCAAGAGGGTTCCCTTTTCTCCACACCCTCTCCAGCATTTATTGTTTGCAGACATTTAAAAATCAAGATGAAATTCATTTAACATTACATTGGCCACTTTAAAGGGAACAATTCAGTCAGCAACCTTTAGCACATTTACAATGTTGTGCAACCACCCTTTGGGTCTAGGTCTAAAATGTCTGTATCACCATTTCCCTCCCTATCTCCCTGGTCTCACCCCTTCACAAATACCTTTCTGCAATTTGTAAGGATTTTGTACAAATGGAATAATACAATATGTGATGTTCTGTGTCTGCCTTGTTTCAGTTTTCAGTGTGATATTTTATTTTTGAGGTCTATCACATTGTAGCATGTTTCAGTACCTCATTTTTATGTCCATTGTATTTATATACCACAATTTGTTATCTGCTCATCCACTGATGGATGTTTGGGTCATTTCCACCTTTTGGCTACTGTGAATAGAAGTGCTATGAATATGCCTGTACAGGTATTTGCTTGAGTACCAGTTTCATTTCTTTTAGGTCCATACTTAGGAGTGGATGGCCGGGTCATAGGGTAATTCTACATTTAACATTTTGCAGAACCACCACCTATTTTCACAAGGGCTTCATCATCTTACATTCCCACCCAGAACATATGAGAGTTCCAATTTCTCCACATCCTCCGCAGCACTGGTTATTTTCCATTGCTCTGAGCTGGAGTAATCTTCCATACTAAGCTGGACTGCCTGCAGCTCTGCTTTGCCATCTCCTCCTGCTTCTGGGTGCCCACAGATCTGCCAGAGACGCAAGCCTAGGTCTTCTCCTGCCTTTTCTGAGCATGTACCCAGGGCTGGGCATGCAGTCTGCACTCCCTTTTTCGCTGGTGTATGTGGTGGTTGTTCTGAGACGTGCTTCCTGCAGACGTCCTTCTCTGCTCCTCCTCACGCTTGGGTCTATCTGACCAAGCTGTCTGCTATCCCTGCCCCAGGTGGGCATGGGTGGTGGATGTCAACACAGCTGGTGTGTTGACAGACACCAGTGCCACTCTGTTCCTTTCTATATGCCTCACATCTAGAAAATATGATAGGCACTCAATGAACATGTGTTGAATAGATGTCAAATTAAACGATCTTTCCACAGGTTTCTACCCGAATTCCTCAGTGTGAACAAAGCTCTCTTATTTACATGGTAGTTGGTCTCATTGCAATTCTTATTACAATTGTCCCCATTCAGCTATTGTTTATGTTTTTAGGAAACTGCAGTTCTGGTCTGTAAATGCCTTGGGAATGAGGTTTTATTTACCTACCAGTATCTTGCCAGGTATAGATTCTCAGCTACTGTTAATCATTTTTAAATCTCCAGTTGAACTCTAGAGGAGCAAAGAGGAGCATTATCACTCCAGTCAGCCTGTGTTCACTCAGCACTAGGGTCTCAAACATTAGTGGTCACCCTACCTCCTCTTCTCTCTCACAGTTTAATGGTCCAACAGAGCGCTATTACACTTATCAATTCTTGTCTAAGACTCCAGCTACGTTGCTTGGTTCCAGCAGTTATTGAAAATAATCAGAGATCTTAGTAAAATGGATCAAAACTTCATTTCAGGGAGCTCAAATATCATGATCCTTTCCTTTTTCTGTTTGTAGAGTTCTACTGTTCAGAAACATCATAAAGTCCTATTTATGGGCTTAGAATAAAACTTTTATATTGATCTTTAATCCTTTTTAGTCCTTTTCTATTTTTGGTAGTTTTTCAGTGGTAGACTGGTAATAAAAGGAAAACAATAGCAAATAGGACAAAACTGTAGTTAGGCGATAACTAGAAACACACATTTAGAAACACACTTTCATCTGTCATATTATTACTAATGGGACAAAAATGGGAACAATCATTTATAGTAAGGAAATCGTCAGCAAAGTTTAACGTCCTGATACACAGAATGAGATCTTATGAGCCTTAAAATGACAGCTAAAAATATTGAGTTGTTCATTACATAATGTTAATTAAAAAGGGGTCAAAATCGAATACATGCTGTGATACTTATTTTGTTTGAAAATTTTCAACACAGTAAAATTTGAAGAAAATACATCAACAATTTTAATGTACTTCAAAGTCCTGAGAATACAGATGGCATTTATTTTATAAATTTACCTTGTTAAATCCTCCTAATCATCCATAATGTACATTTTTTTGCTTTTATTCTTAGAGAAAAATTATTCAAGAGAGAAAATATATGTACATACATGCATTTTCAATCTAATGTAGGTAATTCTGCATTAAAATTTTAAAGGCTTCTAGGAGCCCCGTTATGCCCATAATTTATCTATTCATTCATTCAATCTAGCAAGCCTTTTCTGAGCGTATGAAGGATGCCAGTCCCTATGCTAGATGCCCACAGACCTGCAGGTCCTTCTCACCACTGTCGACTGGGCACGGTGCCTGGCCTGCTCCCTCCAGGCTGTGTGGCTCTGAGTCCAGGGCTGCACCGGTAACACTTGTACCTCTAGGCCCGGCATGATGGCCTTATGTGCTTTCTGAATGAAGAGATAGAGTGGTATTTTTAAAGCTCTAAAATTCAGTGTAAGTGTTCAGGTCAACACTCGCCACAAAAGGAGGCATAGGAGGTAAAACACAATTGCACGGTAGGCGCAGCTAACACCTGCTGGAGGGGCTCAAAGTGCCCTTTCTTTAAGAAAATCCAACATTTTTTCAATGTGTATGTTATAAAAATGTTTAAATGCCCACACCTGCAAAGGATGTAATAAGTTATAATGAGTTGGGTTTTTTTTTGCGGTACGTGGGCCTCTCACTGCTGTGGCCTCTCCCGTTGCGGAGCACAGGCTCCGGACGCACAGGCTCAGCGGCCACGGCTCACGGGCCCAGCCGCTCCGCGGCATGTGGGATCCTCCCGGACCGGGGCACGAACCCGTGTCCCCTGCATCGGCAGGCGGACTCTCAGCCACTGCGCCACCAGGGAAGCCCTATGAGTTTTAAACACTGCCAGTGGGATGCTCATGGTTCAGACCTCCTGGACGTGAATGAGGGCTTCGCTTCCCCTCCGCCCCCTCCCCCCATGGTGGGCCCTGAGGTCCTAAGATATCCACCTTAAAAATTACCGATTTATAATAAATAGTAACACTGTTTAAAACATGTGGGACAATGTTCATTGCAGCTCTATTTACAATAGCCAGGACACGGAAGCAACCTAAGTGTCCATCAACAGATGAATGGATAAAGAAGATGTGGCACATATATACAATGGAATATTACTCAGCTATAAAAAGGAACAAAACTGAGTTATTTGTAGTGAGGTGGATGGACCTAGAGTCTGTCATACAGAGTGAAGTAAGTCAGAAAGAGGAAAACAAATACTGTATGCTAGCTAACACATATATATGGAATGTAAAAAAAGAAAAAAAAAGTGGTCAGAAGATCCTAAGGGCAAGACGGGAATAAAGATGCAAACCTACTAGAGAATGGACTTGAGGATATAGGGAGGAGGTAGGGTTAGCTGGGACAAAGTGAGAGAGTGGCATGGACATATATACACTACCAAACGTAAAATAGATAGCTAGTGGGAAGCAGCCACATAGCACAGGGAGATCAGCTCGGTGGTTTGTGACCACCTAGAGGGGTGGGATAGAGAGGGTGGTAGGGAGGGAGATGCAAGAGGGAGGAGATATGGGAACATATGTATATGTATAACTGATTCACTTTTTTATAAAGCAGAAAGTAACACACCATTGTAAAAACAATTATACTCATAAAAATGTTAAAATAAATAAATAAAAAGTTATGAGAAATGTATTACAAAAAAAACCAAACGTGGGAAATGCCCTTTAAAGTCACTTCAGCACATGTAAATTATCGGGTTAATACCGGGTAAAATGATATGTAACGTAATCTGAGCTTTTATGTGAATCCCAGCAGTCATTTCATAGGATTACCTCATTTAATCCTCAGGGTAATTTACAAAATTGGAATTATTCCTAAATCCATTATGTAGATTAAAAAATAGACATGGATAGGATGAACGACTCTCTGAGGCGCACAGCAGTGAGGGGGGAACGCGCAGCTTTGGCCTCAGCCCGTTTACTGCTTTTGTTTCCGAAGGCTGAGTGTACCCGACGAGGCGTCACCTGATGCCGTCCGTTTCTTACTTTATCCTTGAAATATCTATGTTAACTGAGAGGGACGCACTTTCCCTCCCCTTGACTTATCCTGGCTGATGACCTCAGAGGAGGACGTTGGAAGATGACCAGTAAATCAGCTTGTTCTCAAAGACCAGCTCAGCTTCTCCGGCGCCAGGTGACGGGAACTCCTCCAGCCCAGGGAGTCACCGGTCAGCGGTGACAGAGGCAGCAGGATACGCTGGGACGACAGAGAGGCCGCTGTGAGCACAGGCAGGAGGGTGACGCTGCCGGGTCCTCACTGATCTTTCCAGAAAACTGACTCCTTCAGTACCGAAGACCGGCTGGCTGGCTGGGCTCAGTGGGCACCTCCTCCAGGGAGCCCGCACTGTAATTCAGGTCCGACTTCCATGAAAACCAACTGCCTAACGTCTGTGGAAAGACTCCTTATATTTGCCAGGCACATTTATTGATGGTCTTCCAGAGCATTCATGTGTGTGTCTACATGTGTCCTCTCCCGGTTCAGTGGAAGCATCTGGAAAGCATAAATCACTAGCGTCCTCTTCACCTCTCTGTCCCCAAGCACCCAGTACCTGGTACATAGTGGTTTCTCTGTGTCTATTCTATGCAACTGGGGCCTTAGAAGGTTTCTTTTATGATTTTATTGTGACCAATGAGCCCCTCTACTTACCCTGTTCTAACTCAGACTTTTCACATCTTACTGGACACGTGACTTGGTCGCCTTTGGAAAGCATCTTGTTATCCTGCTCAGTTCATACATATTCAAATACATGTTCGTATATCTCAGATGTATCAGATCTACCTCAGAATAGGTAAATGAACTGATAAAGTACCGTTAATTAAAAAGTCATTACTAACTCACACATCTAAAGAGATGTCTCCTGAGACAGTTGGTCAGTAGACAGTTTAAATAAATGAGATCACATCAAATTATTGTCCATGAGGTGGGTACCCGGCCAATCTATTATAATGGTGTTTTTTTCTCTTTCGGGAATTGCATTACTGTAGGTTAGGCATCAGTAGCTTAGCAGGGAATTCTAGGTAACCATTGATAGCTGCCTAAAGTTTTCAGACAAACAATATATACTTATGTGGTCACTGTATAATCACTGTCACAATAAAGTAATTGTCGAATGTCGTTGTTATTGTCTTCTATTTCTAATATCAAGTGATATCCCCAGGTGAAGCACTGGTAAATATTTCATACCAGAATATGAAAATAAAATGAGACATTTCAAGGACAAGACTTAATTCATTAACTGTCAAGAATAAATTTAAACAACCTGAAAAATGTTCATGACATTTCCTGACTACTATCTGAAAATTCACTTATTCATGAATTACTGCACTCATGTGTTAAAACACTGTTCCCAAAACCAGAACAAAAGATATCTGCCCTAATAAAACCCCAAACTTATCAATGACAATTTCATGCAGTGCAAAGAAAGACATTTTAATGACAAGAATATGAATCATTGACTATTGAGAAAATGAATAAATTCTCATAAAATATTACATTTATTCAATTGAAGATATAAAGCCAGATGACGAATCTGATACATAGAACATGAATATTTCAGACTGAAATCACATTGTCTTACTAAGCAGTATCAAGACTTTATAATTAGGGCTTCCCTGGTGGCGCAGTGGTTAAGAATCCGCCTGCCAATGCAGGGAACACGGGTTCGAGCCCTGGTCCGGGAAGAGCCCACATGCCGCGGAGCAACCAAGCCCGTGCACCACAGCTACTGAGCCTGCGCGCTAGAGCCTGCGAACCACAACTACCGAGCCCACATGCCGCAACTACTGAAGCCCGCGTGCCTAGAGCCCGTGCTCCACAACAAGAGAAGCCACCGCAGCGAGAAGCCCGTGCACCGCAACGAAGAGTAGCCCCCGCTCACCCCAACTAGAGAAAGCCCGCGCGCAGCAACGAAGACCCAACGCAGCCAAAAATAAATAAATAAAATAAATTTTTAAAAAGACTTTATAATTAAGCGAATTTAATAAACATCTAAAGCGCCACTGTAAACAAGTGCTGACAGTGGTTAGGTTTCAGAGAGAGTACTTCCAGAAAAATCTTCCAAAAGACTAACTTCATCTCTTGATTCATTGTTGAGAATGGTTTAATAATAAGATCTGTAAAAAAAAAGAAGAATCTCCTTCCTATGTCCATGCGTTTGTGGTTGGAATAAGTAGGTATTCAGTGACCTCATTACAAGAAACGGAGGCTGGGGGCACCCACTAATGGGACGGAAGAGAAACAAAGCGCAGGAAGAAACAGAACGTGGCTGAGTCCTATCGTTCAGCTGTGGAGAAGGCGGCGCATAGCACCGAATGCCCAGGGAGGGTGTGACCTGGTGTTTTAGCTCCATCCCTGGTTGTGCCTGGGAGCCGGGGGCAGTGATGCGAAAATACCCCTCAGCACAGAACAGCACACCCGAGCCAATCCTCCTCAAAACCAGGAGCCGGCGCGGGAGTTATGGCGAATATTGAACGGAACCAGAGTGAAAACAAGGGGTGGACCCCAGGACGGTCTTCTAATACATGAAGCTAAAGCGATAACACAGCATGTTACAAAAACAACATTTCTGCCTTGGCAATATTCTGAGCAAAAGAGCTAACTAATGCATCGGGGAAGTCAGCCCGAAAAGGACTGAAATCTAAACAAATCCAAATGGCCTCAGAGAGTGCTGAGTGAGAAGAGGTTTTCACTGGAGACGTTCAATTTTAGAAGTTTGTATGTCATGACCGAAGTCAGCAGAAAAATATTCCCGGATATGGAAAGACTCTGAAAATGCGTATCCTATTTTAAAAGAATTTTTGGAAAACATACTCCAGATGGCCTCAAGATGCAGCCAAGCGGAGGATTTGAATGTTTTCGGTGACTTGGAAGAGCTGGCGGTGACCGCAGTGCGATGGGACTCGGCACCAGGAGCTGGTTTGGGGGCTGCTGCTCTCCTCCTGCCGTGCAAGGCCGCGCCCCCCGCGGTCCTGGCGCCCAGGCTCATCCAGGAGCCACTGGCCATCTATGCAGAGGCTGCTTTCACCCTGGGGTCCCCCTTCCCCACGCGTGCGTGAGCCTCAGATTTCTAACGCGTGCATTCCTCAGAGCCAGGGTCCTTCCCGGTAGGGAGAGGGCAGTTGTGCAGAACAGTCCCGGGGAAACAGGGTAGCGCTTTCGTTTGTTCCTTGCACGTTTCACCTTGAGTGTGTGTGTGTGTCTGCGGGAGGCATGTCTTCAAATGCATGGAGTGGAAAAAGAGAGGCGGAGTAAATCTCTTCCTAGAAATCCAAAGAGGAATTCCCCTCCCCCTTGGGCTTTCTCGTCACCGTATTATTCTCTCCTTCCTCCTCACAGGTGGGACGAGGGTCAGAGCCCAAGGCTCCAACCTTACCTTGACCGTCCCTCCCCTAACTACCTTCCGCTTCACGTCCTCCCAGGTAGAAGGTTCAAGGCCTCTCATCTTCCTGTCTAGTGGGGGCCTCTCTCCCATCTGTCTCCTGCTCCCCGCACCCCCCCCCCCCCCCCGCCGACCAGGGAGCCCCTTCCCAGGAGATGCAGAGAGAGACACTGGCTCATCCCTGGGAGAATTCTAAGCGTTTATCCCCGTGAGCACTAGTGATTTTGTCGTCACTGTAGTTACTGCGGTGGCTGTAGCCGACTCTGGATTTTTATTCGAGCTGGCTTTCACGTTATCGTAGGATAATCCCCGTGACGACTTCCCGGTTAGGCGTGATGCTGATGACGAAGAAGCCGTGTTAATTAAATTTTCCTTTTTTTGGTTCACAATGAGATTTTGTTAAGAACAAACGTTGCATTGTTTCCCATGGGGTTTCAAGTACAATCAAGTAAATAATGTGTTTTCTCCTTGGCCATTTTTGTACGTATTACATTAATGAATCTTGTCTTTGCAATTGCTCTTTGTTTTCCGAGAACAAAGCCACCCTGTCAGGGTCCATTATTATTTTCATGAAACGTCATTCTATTTGCTTATATTTTACTTACCATTTTTGTCTGTATATAAATGGGTAGTAGTTTGTGGTTTATTTTTGTTTTGATTGTCAGCACGGTCTATTAATCGCGGCCTCGTAATGGGCAAGTTTTGGTCAGGGTAGAAGAGAGTTACATAGGTTGTTAGGGCAGAGAGTAGCTCAGATTTCAAATAAATAACACGTGTGAAATAAAACGACCGCATTGAAGGCTACCACGTTTCTTCATTGCAAAATAATGAAAGTGGAATATTTTCCAGTTCAATTTTTAGAGAGCCTCAAAGCATGAGAAGACATTTTATGGCTGGCTTGTTCTGTAAGAGACAGAACTTGGAATAGTTTTAAAAAGTTGAATCACTAAGTTTATTAAGTCCAAACATTTGTGTGATTTCCAGCCATTGGAAGTAGAAAGCATCAAGCCATTTTTTTCTACTCATTGTTCATTCATTTTGTCCTTATTAAAATTCAAACTGTATCCTTGTAGTTTTATTCTAATCTTGAAAGTAAAAGAGGGTAGGAAAAAAACAACTAGGAAGCCAAAGGTTTAAGATTAGAAATTTGTAAGTAATCATTAAAACTGGAGAATATGCGTGTGTATCTATACCTATCCATCTATTTCTATCATTTATCTGGACATTCATTTTTGTCTTTCTTCAAGTTTTAGTAGTCTGTTCCCACAGGTCTCACCACCAACATTACAGGCACTAACTTGAAGGGCTTTCTAATTTAAACAGCACATGATAACCATGTGCTAGTTCACCAGCGAATAGTTCCCTGTCTGCTTTGAATTAAATTCTCTTGGAGAACATGAAGAAAAAACAGATCATATGTTTTTGAATAATGATACGTGCATCGAAGGAAAGAAATGCAGGTTGAAGGAATAAAACTCAGATGAAAGAGGAGGTTGCCCTGGTAACGAAGGTGTCTGCAGGGGTACAGACGGTGTGATTCCGAGCAGGTGTCGAGGGACCGGACGCAGGCAGCCGCGTGTGTGTCTTGAAGAAGATGCTCCAGCAGGAGATGCTCCAGCGGGTTCAGGGCCTGTTTGCGCCCCCAAGTTCTCCCTCGGTGCCTCCTGCTTTCCAGGAGCGGTGTCGGTTCTCAGGCCACGTGAGTCGACCGACTAACTGACCGTCCCCTCTTTGAAGACCCTCCTCTGCAGTCGGAGCTCGGGGTGAATATCCCTGCTATCTGCACATGTGCGCACAGCAGGGCTGGGTCCCAGCACCCACACTTGCTGCCATTCCCTTTCCTGCTCCCGGGGTAGGGGGTGTAGTGACTCCCCTTCCCAGCCGGGCTCCGGGGAAGGCCTGGCGGTGCAACCAGTGCTGGCGCGAGCCGGGGTGGGTGCAGGGCCCAGGGAAAGGTCTGCCCCCTCCCTGTTACCTTCTCTGCTGCCTGCTCCGAGCAGGCAGGAGAGGAGACCTCCTGGGGCACCATCACATGAGAATGAGGCGCCGGCACCACTGCAGTCCCGGTCCCAGCCTGTGGGATCGCAGGGTGCAGACCCCGGCTTCTCACACCGAGCCTCTGAGCAGCCCTGGAATTGCCCAGCCCGGACTTGTCTGTATATGGGAGAAACAAACCCGTACCGTGCTGGCCTCTTTATTCGGGTGTTCAGCCAAAGCGGTTTCACACACCACAGAGCTGCAGAGAGCTGGGAGCCGTGCGCACATGTCACTGCTGTCATTGGCCGGTCACTTTCTCCTGTGTTGTTTCAGCATCTGATGGGGCAGCTGATGGGTGTTTATCTTCGTGCGACCTGGAACTGTGTGCGCTGAGTGGATGAGTCCACATGTTTTCCCTTTGGAGGATTTTCTTATACTAATTCTTCCTGTCAAATCAAGTTGCTCTCTTTCGGCAAAATTTATCTCAAGACCTCAATCCTACCTGGAGCGCTGCTTGTCTACCCCGCCTGGCATAATCACAGGGTTCATTCGTGTATCCCATGATACCTTATTCATAGCATTTCCTGATGGATTAAAAACATCTGTATCTTTTATATAAAGCTTGGAGTTGTTGAGGTTTTCTTGAACGTTTCCAATCCAACTCAGCAGACTGGGGAAGGAGACCAAGACCAGGGAGGAAGCCGGTGGTGGGGTGTCATTTGGAGAGGATGTGAGTTTTGTATTCATTCAACAAACACTGAAGAAGGCAAATACTGAACAAAGCAGACGTTTCCTACTTTCACAAGGTATGTAAATATCGACTATCTAGTCATAATTACAATGAGTTCTACAAATGGGAAAGTTTCCGGTTCCAGGGTATCTGAGGGCATTCCCATAGTTATCCCGAGCGCAGCTGCAGAGATGCTCCGGGCACGAGATGAGAGACACAGAGGCAAGGGATGTAAACGTGGCCAGAGAACACCTGCATTCAGAGCTCAAGGCTACAGCCATGGCTAAAGCAAAAAGATAGGTAAGACAACGTGATTTCGGGCAGAGAGATGGTCCTTCCTGTGTCCCCATCTGGTCACCACCCACCCCAAAGATTGCTGTTATTCTGACTTCTAACAGCTTAGGTTATGTTTCCCAGTTTTTAAACTTAACGTAAGTGGAATTATATAATACAAACTGCTTGTGATTCGATTTTTTTCAGTGTTGTATTTTTGACATTCAACTATGCTGTCTGTTTATCATTATTTCATTCATTCTCGTTATGTAGTGTAAATTTATGTGATTATGGTACAATTTATCCTTGTATTGTTGATGGATATTTGGGCTATTTCTGTGCCATAGCTCTTACGAATAGTGCTGATATGAGCAGTTTTGTACGTGTCTTTTGATGCATAATTGTACGCACCCACCCCCCAAATTAGCCATTTTAATTCTCTGAAACTGTGTTCTATAGAATCTAACTGAGATCCCAATTTACATTTCCCAGGTGACTAATGAAGTTGAACACAGTTTCAGATGCTTATTGACCTTTTGGAAATCTCTGTTTGTAAGGTGTCTACTCAAGTTTTTGCCCATTTTCCACGGGTATGATGGTTATTTTTTTCATTGAAATATAAAGATTATACCTGTAGTTAGTTGTTCCAACCCACTCTGATGTTGGTCACTTATAGCTTTGTTTCTGTTGTCTGTTTTTCTCCTTTATTTGTCTTAGCATGCTTTTTACTTCGTTGAATGACTGCGGGGATTTTTATATGAAAAAATGAAGAGGTTACAGTGATGTTCTCTACCTTCAGAGGAGATTTACCCTGTATCCTGGCAGTTACGGCAGGAAACGGAAAGGCAGATAACCTCAAATCTCTTAGGCGCTGATCGGTGGTTTATAGCCTAGAGTTTATTGTCTTTGCAAAGCCTAGTCTCCGTTTGGTTCATCTACGTTCCTGGAGGGTAGGACCCCAGGGACAGAACTGATTCTGAGGACTCACCTTCTGTTTGAATCCCACAGTCCGTTTTGTGTCCTAGTAGCTCCATTCTGCTTGCAGCACTTTGTGCTTTGCTCCTTACTCTCCTGCATTAGTGGATGATTGGCACACTGTCCATCACGTAGACAAATGTGGGCGATGTCTCCTCGGGACCGCAGTTGCCTAAACTTAAACTCTCCCACATAAGCTCCCCTTTCCTCCAGGCTCTGGCCATTTAAGTCCTGGGTATGCTGGAAACACTCTAATTCCTTCAAACTATTTTTGGTATTTTATTTAACTTTTCTAATTGTTCTCAGTGGGAGCATTTATCTGTTTCCAGCTTCTCTACCAATAGCCAAGAGTGCCAGCTTCCAAAACTATAAACTTGATTTTATTTTTTGTTATCTCCTCCCATAATTTCCTCTAGCAAGTGTTCCCTCTTTTTCTCTCACCTCTAATTTTAACCTGTTTCTCTGGACTAGAACTTTTTCCTCTGGCTATAAACGTTCTTACTTTTCTGTAAACCAAATGTAAAAAAAAATGACCTTGTATCACACTTGAAAATAGCCCTTTTTCTTTGCTAAGGCCAGTTTCTTTCAAAAAAAAAAAAAAAAGGCTTTATATCTGCTATGTCTATTTTATTACGTCCAATTCCCTCCCCAAACTTCTACCCCTGAAATGTAGGGTTCAATCCCATCACTCTGCTAAAACCGCTCTGGATTATGGATATTTCTACTTAACGCCAAAACTGTTTTTTAAACTTTACTGAGGCTCTCAGATGTGACAACACCTCACCTTCCTTCTGTCCAGGCTGTCTTCTGGGCTCTGTGTGCCACCTCCCCAAAGCTGGTGTTTTTCCCACCTTTCACATTGTCTTCATCTCCCTTTTTTGGCCTCTATCTTTAATGCTTATATTTTACAAACCCAGCCCATAGTTCTTCTTAATTTACCTGATTTCCTTGGGCAATTTTGTACTTTCTTTTGGTTTTAGCTGTTAAAATGTTGGTGACAAGAATACAAGAATTTAGGGCTTCCCTGGTGGCGCAGTGGTTGAGAGTCCGCCTGCCGATGCAGGGGACACGGGTTCGAGCCCTGGTCCAGGAAGATCCCACATGCCGCGGAGCAGCTAAGCCAGTGCGCCACAACTACTGAGCCTGTGCTCTAGAGCCCGCGAGAACGGTAACAACTGCCAGTGAAATGAAAATCACAACTTCCTACAAGTAAGCATGAATATACAGAAACATCTTTTAAAGTTACCACAATAAAATAATAACTGCCACCATCTTTAAGTGTTTTCTATGTGCCAGGCACTGCTCTAACGTTTAAAATTAATTCATCTCTCGGGCTTCCCCGGTGGCGCAGTGGTTGAGAGTCCGCCTGCCAATGCAGCGGACACGGGTTCCAGCCCTGGTCTGGGAGGATCCCACATGCCGCGGAGCAGCTGGGCCCGTGAGCCACAACTACTGAGCCCGCGCGTCTGGGGGCTGTGCTCCGCAACAAGAGAGGCCGCGACAGTGAGAGGCCCGCGCACCGCGATGAAGAGTGGCCCCCCCCCCTCGCCGCAACTAGAGAAAGCCCTCGCACAGAAACGAAGACCCAACACAGCCAAAAATAAATAGATTAATTAATAAACTCCTATCCCCAACATCTTCTAAAGAATACAAGAATTCTTATCCTCGGTCTTGACTGTGGTCCTGACACCACCGTCACCAAGTGTAAGGGTTCTAGAGACGTCAGGCTGGGATGTGCATCTTGCCCTTGGTAATTACTATTTGTGTAAACTTGAGAACATTAATTGACCTCGATAAAGTAGGCATATAATAAGGTACCTCCTAGAGTATTTGTGGAAATTATTCTATGTAATCAGCTTAAGACCCCCAGGGACAGATCTGCAGACAATAAAGTCAAGTTTGACTTTATTGACTCATCACCATGAGGGTAACGGTCCACTGGGGGCTCCGTGGGCTATTACATGAAACCAAGGAAAAGACTGAGTTGTCGGTTTGGGGAAGGTTGCAATTTAAACAAAATTTAAAGGAAGTCATTTATGCGTGTGTGGGCGAGTGTGTGCGTGTGTGCGAGTGTGTGCGTTACAGGAAGATCCAAAGCAGAGCACACTGGTGAGACGTTTACCTTGAAATCATTCTTCCTGGATTTCCAGCTCCACCATGTACGTGCTGTGTGACCACGGGAAGTTACCCAACCTTTCTGTGCCCTGTCCCCCTCCCTTCAACCCATAAAGAGGGATTAGTAATATTTCAAAGGGTCGTTTTCATGATTAAATGAGTTAATGAATGCAAAACATTTTGAAAGTGCTTGGCACATAGGAAGGCTTTTGCTGTTAATGTTGTTGTTATTATTATTATTACTTGATAGGTGCAAAGGAGATGCAGGAAATATTGAAGAAACATCTGATGTGTAGCTAAAAATATGTATCACTCTTAGAGAACCTACTAATTAATAATGTACAAATGCCGTTTTAAACAGATAGCTGCTGAATGTTACTTTAACATAAATGTGGTTATAGCATCACAATCTAACTGGGCTTGTAGAAATTTTTTAGGTTTAGGCATAAATAAAGTTTTTGAGAGAATTTTTATTAGTTGCTCTTCAAATCATTTGGGGGCAAAAAAATGCAGTTCAAAATCTGAGAAATCTCCATCTTTTAGTAATAGTTCTTATTCATCTAGTATCTATCTTCTGAATATTTTAAACTTTCAAATGTACATATACATATTTGGGAGAGAGAGAAATAGAAAGAGAGACGAAGAGAGAGAAATTAAAATGATTGGAGAAGAACCTTACCAATACTTTAAAAATAAAGTTGATATTTTTCCATAAAAATCCATCTTTACTCAGTAAATTTGGAAACACACAAGTAGAAAACATAAAATGTGTACTCATAATCTCACCACACAAAGTTAATGATTTCAACACGTGGGTACATTTTGTTCCGTATATTCACAGGCATTGATTTGCTGTTTTAATGTCTTTTGGCTTAAGCCAAGGTCATGAAGACTTATTCCTTTGTTTTCTACCAAGAGCTTCACAGTTTTAGCACTTCCACTTAGGTCTGTGTCTACTTTGGGTTAGTTTTTGACGTGGTAGGAGGTAAAGGGGCCAACTCCGTCCTACTGTGGACAGATTCCCCATGCCCCAGCACCATTTGTGGAAGGGACTATTTTCTATTCCTTGAATTGTCTTGGCGTCCTCTTCAAAATCAATGGACCATAAATGTGAGGGTAAATTTCTGGAGTCTCATATGTATCCCACCGATCTACATGTCTATCTTTACGCTTTTTCCACCCTGTCTTGTTTACCATAGCAGGTTTTGAAATGTGAATCCACCCAAGGTTGTTCTTCTTTTTAAGATTGTTTTGGCTGTTCCGGTCGTTTGAATTTCCGCATGAATTTTAGCATAGCTTGTCAATCTCTGTGAAAAGCAGACTGCGATTTTGAGAAGGATTGTTTTGAATCTGTAAAACGATCTGTGGAGTATCGCCATCTTAGTATTAAATCTTCCAGTCCATAAACATAGATGTCTTCCCATTTCTTTTTTTCTTTTTAAATTTTTTTTATGACCTTTGTTGTAGTTCAGCAGCTCCAGGTTGAGGAAAGCACTTGAACCTTGACTGTGTTAATGTGGGGCAGTTGATAAGGGAGTATTTGTGTGTTGGTGTCTGAACGTTCTGTGTTGTCTGTCCCTCTGTAGTCACGTTCTAAATTTGTAAGATTAAGTTCATAAAATTCTTCCTGGTTCAGATGAGAAGTAGCAGCCCATATCTGAATTAGACCAAGTGCATAACTTTTCCAGCCAATATGTGATAGGATGGATTTTAGGGGCCAGCGGAGCTTTCTGAAGATCTGATGTGACTCTTACCCGTTCAGACTTTATCATCTGAATCTGTTCATTCCCATGTGCCATCCTGTCTCCCAGAAGATATAGTGGTCTCCCTGCTGAAGCACTGACTTTCCTCTGTATCTTTATTTGATTTACATAGATGATATTTCTTTCTCGTCCTTTTGAGGGGCTTTGCAATGCATACTTACTTATATTTATTCACATTTGAAAAAGCATGTATTGTGCTAATTAGAAAGTCAGGAAGATAAGTTAACTATATTTCCCATGTGATTTCCGTACAACTGAAGGCACAGAATATCAAGGAAGGATTCACTTGAAGAGCAGTTTCATGCAAGGTAGACTTCTGTCAGTAAAATAAAATATGACATTTACTATCTTGCTCGTTCGGTCAACTATTTACCAGCTTTATGTTGGGCAATGACTGCTGTGCAGTGTGGAATAGGGAGGTCTATGGGACACCCTAGAATTTGTTCACAGATCTGGAGGAGGATGAGGCATGATCTCAGATCCTTAGGATGTGTGAAATAGAAAGCATTTTTTAATTAAAAAATGAATTAAGATGATTTAACATTTTTTCTCAATACTGTCAATGTTTGTTTTAAGGTAAACTAAGCCAATTACTTTAAATTCTCAAAGTATATGTTAAAAAATAGTTGATTGGGAATATGATTGCTCTTTTCATTGTTTCATTTATGCCTGTTTTTGAATTTTTTTGGTATGGCAAGTATTATTAAATACTGGAATGAGTTAATGAGTGGGAATTTATAATCCTGTCTTCGATCCCACCTGCCTTGAATGATAACACCACTACTCAACAATTACTGTTGAGTAATTTTCGGTAAAATTTTTCCTACTAATCCTCCAGGCCTACCTTAAATCTTGCTCATTTCAATAAATTATTATGACCATGGATAATGTTTTTTCCTCACATACTCTTAATTTCCATGACATTTCTTTTTGTGACACACTTTATCAATTAACTTAAGCTACTATTTAATACCATGTCTTTTTTTTCTCCAATGAGTTTATGGATTCCTTTTATCAGGGGCCTAGATTTTATATTTTCCTACATCCCGTGCTTGCCAGAAGATGGAACACATAGTAAATGCTCAAAGTGTAGTTTCTGAATGCACAGAAGTAAGATCCTCTTGGCCAACTTTGAGGAATATCGTCAATATTTGAAAGCTACATGCTCTCTTGAGTGGCAATGGTAGGAAATGAGAGCAACTGGAGGTTGATGAATCCACGTATGTCTATTTAGTTACATTCCTGTATGATCAATTATTATGTATACGTAGGCATTTGTTATTTTTAAGATCTCAGAATTCAAATCTTTCATTATTGGTAATATTCAAGAAGATATATGTATTTTTGATATATAAATAAGCGCAATACTTTGAATTATTGTGGGCTCTCCTGCAAAAGCCTGGATATATCTTTAATCCAATAGGTCAAAAAACCAAAGCAACATCAAAACAGAAGAGTCCCTATTAAATGCAATACGTTAGTTTGGCTGACATTCTTATCCCATATTATGCAGACCCAAGTCAGTTTTAAGCAAAATATTGAAAGCGATTTGACTTGGAGGGTTTTTCCTCTGAGGTTAACTGTGCGGTACGGCATGGGGGTGAACTGTGTGCTGGGCTTTTATTCTGATTCTGTTGCAAAATATCCCTGGAAATTTGCCACAGTGCTGTTACTGGGTAGGAGCGAGTGATTTCACTGAAAACTGTATGTCCATTTCAATGCATGACGGGTTTAAGCTATAAAAATTGTAATTGGTGATTATCAATTAGTAGGCTTTTAGGAAGTGAGATAACACAAATATGTACATCTTATGAATCCAATGCTTAAAAAATAAGTTCACCCCTGACCTGAATTTTACTAGAAAGAATTTGGGTACCATGTTTTGCTTACACACTCTTTTGGTCATTAGAGCTGATCGTTTGCAGTTGTCTCATGGTTTCAAGTACTGTGCTTCCCAGATGGGTTATGACCTTGCCCATCAGAATGGGGGCGCTGTGATGATGAGAGCAGTGGGCGGTGTTTGCTCTGCCTCCCTCTTCAGCTGCTGCTGGGAGCCGTCCTTTAACTTCTAAAATGGCAAGCAGCGAATGCAGACTCTTGTGAAGATGGGGCTACAGCATGTAACATTGCCATGGATTCTTTCTAACCCACTTAATTGGTGGTTTTACCACTCTTTCGCTTCATTTTACTTATCTCTTTGTCCTACTTAGAGAAATAAAAAGAATTCCCTTGTGCCTGCACCCACTCTTTCACGTAGGATAGTTACTTCTTCTGGATGCACTGGAGAATGTATCAGCCACAACAGAGTTTGAAGGAGTCTTACTTTTTAGTTAGAAGCATTTACATCACTCTTTAAAAAAAAAACCCCTATGAAAATCTATGCTGTAGGAGATTCAAAGGTCCCTCCAAGTTTCCTTTCAGACTGATTGGTAAAACATACGTAGGCCAAATATTATTTCCCTCCCCAAACTTCTACCCCTGAAATGTAGGGTTCAATCCCATCACTCTGCTAAAACCGCTCTGGATTATGGATATTTCTACTTAACGCCAAAACTGTTTTTTAAACTTTACTGAGGCTCTCAGATGTGACAACACCTCACCTTCCTTCTGTCCAGGCTGTCTTCTGGGCTCTGTGTGCCACCTCCCCAAAGCTGGTGTTTTTCCCACCTTTCACATTGTCTTCATCTCCCTTTTTTGGCCTCTATCTTTAATGCTTATATTTTACAAACCCAGCCCATAGTTCTTCTTAATTTACCTGATTTCCTTGGGCAATTTTGTACTTTCTTTTGGTTTTAGCTGTTAAAATGTTGGTGACAAGAATACAAGAATTTAGGGCTTCCCTGGTGGCGCAGTGGTTGAGAGTCCGCCTGCCGATGCAGGGGACACGGGTTCGAGCCCTGGTCCAGGAAGATCCCACATGCCGCGGAGCAGCTAAGCCAGTGCGCCACAACTACTGAGCCTGTGCTCTAGAGCCCGCGAGAACGGTAACAACTGCCAGTGAAATGAAAATCACAACTTCCTACAAGTAAGCATGAATATACAGAAACATCTTTTAAAGTTACCACAATAAAATAATAACTGCCACCATCTTTAAGTGTTTTCTATGTGCCAGGCACTGCTCTAACGTTTAAAATTAATTCATCTCTCGGGCTTCCCCGGTGGCGCAGTGGTTGAGAGTCCGCCTGCCAATGCAGCGGACACGGGTTCCAGCCCTGGTCTGGGAGGATCCCACATGCCGCGGAGCAGCTGGGCCCGTGAGCCACAACTACTGAGCCCGCGCGTCTGGGGGCTGTGCTCCGCAACAAGAGAGGCCGCGACAGTGAGAGGCCCGCGCACCGCGATGAAGAGTGGCCCCGCCCCCTCGCCGCAACTAGAGAAAGCCCTCGCACAGAAACGAAGACCCAACACAGCCAAAAATAAATAGATTAATTAATAAACTCCTATCCCCAACATCTTCTAAAGAATACAAGAATTCTTATCCTCGGTCTTGACTGTGGTCCTGACACCACCGTCACCAAGTGTAAGGGTTCTAGAGACGTCAGGCTGGGATGTGCATCTTGCCCTTGGTAATTACTATTTGTGTAAACTTGAGAACATTAATTGACCTCGATAAAGTAGGCATATAATAAGGTACCTCCTAGAGTATTTGTGGAAATTATTCTATGTAATCAGCTTAAGACCCCCAGGGACAGATCTGCAGACAATAAAGTCAAGTTTGACTTTATTGACTCATCACCATGAGGGTAACGGTCCACTGGGGGCTCCGTGGGCTATTACATGAAACCAAGGAAAAGACTGAGTTGTCGGTTTGGGGAAGGTTGCAATTTAAACAAAATTTAAAGGAAGTCATTTATGCGTGTGTGGGCGAGTGTGTGCGTGTGTGCGAGTGTGTGCGTTACAGGAAGATCCAAAGCAGAGCACACTGGTGAGACGTTTACCTTGAAATCATTCTTCCTGGATTTCCAGCTCCACCATGTACGTGCTGTGTGACCACGGGAAGTTACCCAACCTTTCTGTGCCCTGTCCCCCTCCCTTCAACCCATAAAGAGGGATTAGTAATATTTCAAAGGGTCGTTTTCATGATTAAATGAGTTAATGAATGCAAAACATTTTGAAAGTGCTTGGCACATAGGAAGGCTTTTGCTGTTAATGTTGTTGTTATTATTATTATTACTTGATAGGTGCAAAGGAGATGCAGGAAATATTGAAGAAACATCTGATGTGTAGCTAAAAATATGTATCACTCTTAGAGAACCTACTAATTAATAATGTACAAATGCCGTTTTAAACAGATAGCTGCTGAATGTTACTTTAACATAAATGTGGTTATAGCATCACAATCTAACTGGGCTTGTAGAAATTTTTTAGGTTTAGGCATAAATAAAGTTTTTGAGAGAATTTTTATTAGTTGCTCTTCAAATCATTTGGGGGCAAAAAAATGCAGTTCAAAATCTGAGAAATCTCCATCTTTTAGTAATAGTTCTTATTCATCTAGTATCTATCTTCTGAATATTTTAAACTTTCAAATGTACATATACATATTTGGGAGAGAGAGAAATAGAAAGAGAGACGAAGAGAGAGAAATTAAAATGATTGGAGAAGAACCTTACCAATACTTTAAAAATAAAGTTGATATTTTTCCATAAAAATCCATCTTTACTCAGTAAATTTGGAAACACACAAGTAGAAAACATAAAATGTGTACTCATAATCTCACCACACAAAGTTAATGATTTCAACACGTGGGTACATTTTGTTCCGTATATTCACAGGCATTGATTTGCTGTTTTAATGTCTTTTGGCTTAAGCCAAGGTCATGAAGACTTATTCCTTTGTTTTCTACCAAGAGCTTCACAGTTTTAGCACTTCCACTTAGGTCTGTGTCTACTTTGGGTTAGTTTTTGACGTGGTAGGAGGTAAAGGGGCCAACTCCGTCCTACTGTGGACAGATTCCCCATGCCCCAGCACCATTTGTGGAAGGGACTATTTTCTATTCCTTGAATTGTCTTGGCGTCCTCTTCAAAATCAATGGACCATAAATGTGAGGGTAAATTTCTGGAGTCTCATATGTATCCCACCGATCTACATGTCTATCTTTATGCTTTTTCCACCCTGTCTTGTTTACCATAGCAGGTTTTGAAATGTGAATCCACCCAAGGTTGTTCTTCTTTTTAAGATTGTTTTGGCTGTTCCGGTCGTTTGAATTTCCGCATGAATTTTAGCATAGCTTGTCAATCTCTGTGAAAAGCAGACTGCGATTTTGAGAAGGATTGTTTTGAATCTGTAAAACGATCTGTGGAGTATCGCCATCTTAGTATTAAATCTTCCAATCCATAAACATAGATGTCTTCCCATTTCTTTTTTTCTTTTTAAATTTTTTTTATGACCTTTGTTGTAGTTCAGCAGCTCCA
The DNA here is from genome assembly GCF_002837175.3 of Physeter macrocephalus. Lineage (NCBI taxonomy): Eukaryota > Metazoa > Chordata > Mammalia > Artiodactyla > Physeteridae > Physeter > Physeter macrocephalus. The sequence goes on from NC_041228.1 coordinate 79,433,106, forward strand.
GGTTGAGGAAAGCACTTGAACCTTGACTGTGTTAATGTGGGGCAGTTGATAAGGGAGTATTTGTGTGTTGGTGTCTGAACGTTCTGTGTTGTCTGTCCCTCTGTAGTCACGTTCTAAATTTGTAAGATTAAGTTCATAAAATTCTTCCTGGTTCAGATGACAACTAGCAACCCATATCCAAATTAGACTAAGTGAATAACTTTTGCAGCCAGATATGTGACAGGATGGATTTTAGGGGACAGTGGAGCTTTCTGAAGATCTGATGTGACTCTTACCCGTTCAGACTTTATCATCTGAATCTGTTCATTCCCATGTGCCATCCTGTCTCCCAGAAGATATAGTGGTCTCCCTGCTGAAGCACTGACTTTCCTCTGTATCTTTATTTGATTTACATAGATGATATTTCTTTCTCGTCCTTTTGAGGGGCTTTGCAATGCATACTTACTTATATTTATTCACATTTGAAAAAAGCATGTATTGTGCTAATTAGAAACTCAGGAAGATAAGTTAACTGTATTTCCCATGTGATTTCCATACAACTGATGTCTTCCCATTTCTAAAGAGCTCCTTTAATTTTTTCAACAATGTCTTGTAGTTTTCAGCTTGCACTTCAATTTGCACTTATGTTCAATTTATTCCTAAGTATGTTTTTTTGATGGTATTATAAATAGAAGTCTCTCTTAATTTCATTGTTCATTGCTACTTTATAATTTTTATAGTGATCTTTTAGCCTGCAACCTTGTTAAGCTTGATTATTGGTTTAGTGGATTACTTAGGATTTTCTGTATTTAAGGTCATGACACCTGCTATTGGAGACAGTTTTGCTACTTTTCTCTTCTAATCCAAATTTCTTTTTTTCCCTGGCTGGATCCTCCAGCAAAATGTTGAATCCAGGTGGCCAGAGTTGACGTGCTTCTTCTGTTCCTCATCTTTCACCATTATGTACGATGTTCATGTGTGGTTCTGCTAGGTGTCCGTTATCAGGTGGAAGAAGTTACTGTCCATTCCTAGTTCGTTGAGTGTTTCTATCCTGAAAGGCTGTTGGATGTTTGTCCAACTAGTTCTCTGTGTCTATTGAGATGATTATGTGATTTTGTCCTTTATCTTATTAGTATTTGTATTACATTGATTGATTTTCAGGGTAAAAAACCCCCAAACCTTGCATTCCTGAGAAAAATCCCACTTTATCATGATGTATAATCCTCTTTATGTGTTGCTGTATATGGTTTGCTCATTTTTTTATTGTGCCAAAATGTACGTAACATACTATTTATCATTTTGACCGTTTATAACTATACAATCAAGGGCATTAAATACCTTCACAATGTGTGATCATCACAGCTGTCTATTCTCAAAACATTTTCATCATTTCCAACAAAAGCTCTGTACCCACTAAACAATAACTCCCCATTCATCCCTCCCCATGGTCCCTGGCTACTTCCGTTCTACTTTCTGTCTCTCTGAATTAGTCTATTCTAGGTACCTCATCTAAGTGGAATTATATAATACTTGTCCTTTGTGTCTGCCTTATTTCACTTAGCATATTGTTATCAAGATCCATTCCTGTTGATGTATCAGAATTCCATTCCTTTTTTTTTTTTTTTTTTTTTTCTTTTTTGCGGTACGCGGGCCTCTCACCGCTGTGGCCTCTCCCGTTGCGGAGCACAGGCTCCGGCCGCGCAGGCTCAGCGGCCGTGGCTCACGGGCCCAGCCGCTCCGTGGCATGTGGGATCCTCCCGGACCGGGGCACGAACCCGTGTCCCCTGCATCGGCAGGCGGACTCTCAACCACTGCGCCACCGGGGAAGCCCCCTTTTTATCACTGATTAACATTCCACCGTATAAAATACCATAGTTTGTGTATCCGTTCATCTGTTGATGGACGTGTGAGCTGTTTCTATCTTTGGCTGCTGTGCTCTATGAATATTGGTGTACCAATATCTGTTCAAGCCCCTGCTTTCATTTTTTTTTTTTTTGACATATACCTAGGTGTGGAATTGCTGAGTCACAGAGTTGTTCTATGTTTCATTTTCGAAGAAACACCAAACTATGCTCCCCAGAGGCTGAACTGTTTTCCATTCTCACCAGCAGTACACAAGGGTCCCAATTTCTCCACATCCTCTTCCCCAGTTTATTTATTTTTAAAAAATATCCATTCAAGTAGGTGTGAAGTGGTATGTGATTCTGGTTTTATTTGAATTTTCCTGTTGGCTAACATTGAACATATTTTCCTGTGCTCCTTGGCCTTTTGTGCACCTTCTTTGGAGAAATGTGTATTCAAATATTGATACTTTTCCCACTTTGAATTGGGTTTGCTTTTTTGTTGTCGAGTTTCTGGAATTAAAAAATACATATATAATGACAAATGAAGAGTCGGGCCCTAAGGTGGTGTGATTTTTGATAAAAGCTGCCTACCTCTTTCTCTTTAGAGTATTTCTGTCCAGTTTTTCACTGCTGGTTTGAACATTATCCTTTGCACATTGGGGGTAGTTACCCATAAATATTTAATATACATATCTGGATATATAATTTTCCTGGAGTACTATATTAACCCTTTGGTTTACTTCCTTTGAGAATGAGACCTTTTTACACTTCTTTCTTTCAAGCCCTATGATATTATTTTCTAGTATATTCTAATTTGCTTTAAATAAACACATACATACACACAGTTACTAGCAGCATGATGATCATGTAGATGTCTGTAGGTGTGGCGCATGCCCTACTGGTACTTTACTCACCATTTCTTTTGGGGTTCATTTTTATTTTTGCTTTATTACATCCTCTAGCTAGTAACTCATTTGAAGGTGGGCTACACAGATAAAGTCTTCTTTGTTCTGCTACATCTGAAAAAAGCCTATGTTATTCTCACTTTGGGTTGTATTTTGGCATAGAATTTTAAATAGTGATTTTCCTTCACATTTTGGGGATGTTAGTATATTGTCTTATAGCATTTTATCAACTTGGAAACAACTGTTTATTCTGAATGTTGTCCCTTTAGAGTTTTTACTGGTGTTATTTTATTTTTAAAATTCTGCTGTTTCCTCTATTATTTTGCAGGGTACCGTTGGCCTGACTCACAGAGACCTTGGGTATCAGACTCTTTTCCTCATTCTACAGCTTTGAATTAATACCTGGGGACTCTGCATATGTCTGTAAACATCATCAGTGCCTGCTATGGCTGTGTTTTATGTTGTATATCTTCAGGGTTAATGAAGCCACTGGAGCTGTCCCTAACACACATCCAGACTCGCCTCCCTACAGAAATGCTCAAGCTAATTGTCTGCCTCTGTGTGTGTGTGTGTGTGTGTGTGTGTGTGCGTGTGTGCAAATATGGCTGAGGCTTCAGAAGCAGAACTGACCTTTTTGATAGGCCTCTCACTCAGCAGCTGCTTTCACTCAAAACTCTATACATACCTTGTAAACGTTTCAGGGTCTGGAAGCTTCTACTTCTGTCTCTCCAGGACAACTTTTCTGAACTTTCAGACATTAACCCTTGACTATGCAGGCTTCCTTCCATTTATTGGAGAGAAATAAATTCAGTTTGATTTATGAGTTACCGTCTACGTTGAGTCTTTCAGGAAATCCATTCTAACTCAATATTTTTTTCAGTAGAGTTGCCTTCCGCATGCTTAAGTATGTATTTTGTGTTTATTTATGATTTATTCCGATTGATTATTATTTGGGGACATCTTTCCATTTTAGGATTCGTGTTTTCTTAATTTCTCGAAACACTGCTGACAACATCCATTAAGTATTTCCTCTTCACTGTGTTCTCTATTTTTTGCTTCCCAGAAAGCTTATTAGACATATGTCAGACCTTCTCAATCTATGCTCCATTTCCTTATTTCCTCTTCCATAGTTTCTTATTTTCTCTAATATCTAAAGTTTTACTTGCCAGTTTTCTAATTTGGGGAGCAACGTCCTGTTAACTAATGGTTTTTAGGCAATTTAAACTCTATTGTCTATTTTTTAGAGTCCCCCTGGCTAGTTTTCAAAACTATTTTTCTCATCTTATATTTTTTCATCACAAATTTCTGATCTTATTTCATGGAATTTATTTTTCCCTTTATCCTTGGGATGATTTTGAACATACTGGTTATAGCATTCTTTTTAGATAGCTTGATTGATTCTGTTTTTTTCTCTTGTAGGGTATGTTAATTGTCTTTTATGGGATGAGTTTTTCTCCTATCTCTTTTGTTTTAGTAGCAATATTGAGATATAATTGATATTCAATAAGCATTCCTGGTGTTCTCCATTCTTTATGGTACGTCTTTTTTTCCATGTTTGAGTCTATGTGAGATGAAGTGGTGAAATAAGTCTAAGAATACCAAAAGCTAACAATTGTGTAATATTTTCTATAGACGTGTCATATAAGCATGCACTTAATCCTCATTAAAAAGGTGTGAGGTAGAAACTGTTATTAATCTCATTTTACAAGTAGGAAGATTCAGGAGAGGAGTGGTTACAGCAAATGCCCAAGGACAACTCGGTAGCAGGTGAGGGAACCAGGAATAAAAACCTAGGAAACACATCTAACGGGACAACAGGATTCAGGAACAAGGATGAGTCTGTATGTGCTAAACTCAAATATGTAACTCTTTGGAATATATGGTTCTACTTGGAATTCAAAATTGAGAAGTTCAGCAGGTAGTTGCAGATGTAAGCTTATATCTAGGGGAAATAGGTAATTTAATACTCACTCTACCTTATAAGTATTAATAGGTTTCTATAATTTCTAAGGAATTATCTAGGTATATGTTGGACAAAAAGTTATTGTATTTAGATAATTACTTTTATAAAGCAGTTTGTATAGTAATTTAGAATCCATTTTTTTCCTGCAAAATCTGAGTTTTCTGTTTATTGACATTATTTAACAGTTATTAAAAATGAACATTGTGTACTATAAATAGAAGCAATGTGTTTTTAAGACTAGGGATCTTGAACAGAGATAGACTCCACGGAGTAGAGTAGGGCTTGTCAAGGCAAACGGTGGCATTACAGCATTTGCCTTAGTGCCTGGGTGCTTTCTGCTGCACCCTCTATGCTAGGGACCACTTTTGTAATCTACCCCTCACACCCATGGAGATCAGCCCTTTAAATTTTTTCGTTTTTATATGTCTAACTTTGTAAGGATCTACCAAATCATTCTCACCAGCAGTGCACAAGTTCCCATTGCTCTACAATCTTGCCAATATTTACTATTGTCCTCTTACTTAATTTCAACCATTCCAAGGTATTGCATTATGGTTTTAATTTGTGTTTTCCCACACTGAGCACGTGCTTTTTGGCCATTCTAAAGCTTTGTTGGTAAAGTGTCTGTTCTGGTTATTTGCTTTTTCGTTGTCCTTCTTTTGTATTTTTATTATCATTTCTTAAGATTTGATTTTACCTTTTGAATATAAGTTTTTGTCATATATATGTATTATAAATATTTTCTTCCCAGACTGGGGCTTACCTTTTTATTTTCTTAACAGTATCTTTTGATGCTTAGAAGATTCTAATTCAAATGAGGTCGGGTTTATTACTTATTTGATTTTAGATAGTTTTTTGTGTGTGTTTGTTCTCTCTAAGAAATCTTTACCTGTGTTAAGTTCAAAAAGTTTTTCTCATATGTTTTGTTGTAGGGACTTTACAGTGTTAACTCACATGTTTGAAAGAAGCCCTTTTAAATCAGTGATATAGGCTCCAAATCTATCACCTCCCAAATTCAGTAATGGAAATTAACTTATTGGAGACGCAATTATCCCTGCCCTTTGTGTTTGGAAAAAAATTTAGTAAGTCACCCAATAAACTGACTCATAAAAACATTTTAATATTTTTCACCTTTTGAATGGAGGTTTTTGGATTATACTCTAAGCAAACAGTAAGTACTAACTGCACACTTCAGGTTGTGTCATTTTAGCAAGGGAGATCTTGGAAGACATTTGGATTTCCCAGGGCCATTCATTATACCAACAGAGGGAAAATCCTCAGAGAAACTGGAACAGTTCTCTTCTGTATCTCCTTCTCCAAAACACAGATCCGCTGTACACCATTGGCAAGTCCCAGGGGTACTACAGGTTGGCTATGACTTGAAAGCAAGACTGGGAGCTGAACAGTAACCCCAGCTAGTAAACTGTTAGGGATCCAGCATTGCTATTATTTAATTTGAGATCATAAAATCATATGCTGCCCTTTTTAAGGTTTAAGCACCAAATTTTAGAGGATTTTTATCTTTTATCTCTTTCTTTTCAGCTCTAAGAGCTACCCCCAGCATCAGGAGTGCTGGATACTATACATTATACCAGGAACATTTGTGTTTTTTCATCACTGCCACCTGCTGTTGCCACTCTATTTTACCACACAAATTTCTGCTTCTACATTAGCAACAAGGTATAAAATACTTCCTTATTTTCACTCCCTCATTAATTTTTTTCCTGGTTTTCTCCTCAAGTGACATATTAGAAATACAGCTTCAAGACGAATAGTCAAGGAGGATGTTTAAATCAAAACCCAAGTTATAATCAAAGCTCATTACTTCCCACAAAAGGGAGAAGTGGCCATCAGTGCAAGGTTTCCTTTAAAATTATGAGCAATTTTTCATGCATTCACCTTCAGCTCTAATATGTACATGCACTTGTATTTTTAAAATATTCACCGAACTTAAAATATGTCATCCTAGGGGCATTTTTGCATAGAAGAAAACCATAAAATACAAAGTTCTCCTGCTGATTGAAACACACTTAATATGATCCCCTGCTGAATTTCTGCAAATCCCGCAAATCTTTCAAAGGGGAGGGAGGACAATTATATTTTCAGCCATGCTCACTGCTTAGGGAGGGGAGCTGGGGAGAAGTCAGGCCATCATTATTATTTTGTTCTGTGAATTAAGGAGAAGGTTATTCTGTATCTGCTCCTCTGTTGACAGAGGTGGAATCTGCCTGGTTGACTGAAGACGATGCACCCTGACGACTATTGAATCATGCTGTTTTGTCCCAAACAATTTTACAGAGAGAAAGTCCATTAATGTATATTATTCACCTACCAAAGCTTCTGTGTTCATTGTATGCAAACCTGAGTGTCCGTGGACCACAGAGAGCAGCGTGCGCAACGTGGGACGAGACGCAGTGTGTGTATTAGATAGCAGCTTCTTACATTGACTGTGACCTGACATTAAATACTAGTGCGGCACCGTGCATTCACATTCTGGAATGCTGGAGTTTACAAAAACAGCCCAGAACAAGATTTTAATAGAGTTGGGTGTCCTCGTTGTCTTTCAGATGCTGTTGCTTGTCTTTCAGACGCTGTTGCTTATCAATCGTCAGAGACTATTTGTCAGTCAACTGTTTTCATTTGTCTGGAGAGAATGTTTGTTTTAGTAATTGATAGCTGAATAATAAAGATTTGAAGCTAAAACGTCATGTTTATTAATCTGCGCTATTTTCATAGCCCCTGGGTTCTCCCCAGGAAAGCTCCGGTCCTGGTATCGCATCCAAGGATTAAGATGTGGGACTTCTGGAGGTTGTCTCCTCAACACCCATTGGATCCTCAAATTAAGCCCTTCTTCATAATCTCTTTCTCCTCCAGAGTGACTGGTTTAGGAATGACCAGGGAACTCAACACTATGAAGGGAATGCTTGGTGGAAGGTGTTGGGAAATGAATACTTCCTAGTTGCCTTGCTCCTTGCACCTCCAATGGATTTGATGATTGGAGACTTAGTGTGAAGCCAGCACATCAGGAGGACAGAGTCACACGTGTGCAGAGAAGTGTGTTTGGAGCGCCGCCACACCGTCGTTTGCGTGGTCCTATTTCCAGACCTTCTGTTTGGGAGGTAATCAATGACCTCATTTTTTAAGCCAAAATGAAATGAGGGTTTATTTTCCTTATAGTCAAGGGCATCCCACCTGAGATAGTAAATATTTTATTGCAAATAACCGTTGTGAAATTTTTAATTGTTTGAAAAAATATTAAATGGCCTCGTTACGGGATTATTTTTCAGAGAAAGGACTTATTTCTCAATATATAGAATACGAGATGTGCAAAAAATCAAAGAGTACAACCTACAGTAGAGTCCTCCATGTACCTCTAACAGGTGCATGGCACTCACGATTTTTGTTTTAAATTCATGTAACTTAAAATACATCTCCTGAAGAGCATATTTGCGTAAGAGAAAGCCATAAAATACGGAACTCTCCTGCTGACGAAGCACAGTTAATCTTTTCCCCTGTGGAATTTACGTAAATTCTGCAAATCTTTCAGAGGGATTCCAAAGGAGTTATATTTTCAGCTCTGTTCATCCCCCTAATGGGAAGATGGTTGGGGAAATTTTATATCATCATTATTCTTTTTTTTTGTGAATTAAAAAAATAGGTTATTCTGTGTTTGCCCTCTTGTTGACACAGATGGAATCTCACCAGCTATTTATGTAACTTTTATGACATTCTTCCCAACAATTCAGAGTTTGAATGCATAAATTATAAAATGTCTATGTCAATGTATAAAAACAAACGAGTTTTTAAACATATCCATTCATGAAGTAGTACAAGTGACTTATTCTGACTCAGTAGTGATGCTTTTTATCTGCACTGGTGGAGGCCACATCCACGTCTATCATCTCTAAGCATCGTTGCTGCCACATTGGCAGCTGAAGAGGACAGAGTGGGGTGATGTGTCAGGATCTGAATTACAGACGTCATCGGAGGGTTATAATTACAATCTTACTGCTGCTATCACAGTATCTTAGGAATTACTTTCTGAACAAAAAAATAACATCTTTTTCTGTAAATATTTAATCTTTTGGATCATTCAAATTTTCTGATTATTAGAACATCATTTCCCATTAATTCCTATAATGTAGATATTAGCCCTTATTCTCCTGGTATTAAATCCAGCTTCAGAATTACGAACAACCTTAATGAAAATATTGACACCCAGGTGAGGGCAAAAAAATACCCTCATACAAATTTTGTCGTCTGCTTGCAAAGAGGAAAAACAAAACAAAGCATGGTAAGTGTTCTTGGTTGACACTTTTCATTTCCTTGTGGGTGCACTGACCTTCAAATTATACTTAAATTATTCTTATTCAATTTTATAGATTTTCTATTATTTTCAAGGATTATGCCTTGATTTTTAAAGGCTCTTGCAAATATACTTTGTATTTCCTCTAAATATTTTATTTCCTGTAGAGTCCATGTGAATAAATAGTCAATGTATAGTCAGCGTGTTTATCACTCACACCCTGACTTCCCAGTTATCCCTCCACTGTCGGCGCCGAAGTCCCCAGATTGTACCAGCTGTGCTGAGAGGAAGGCAGAAGTTGGGATATTGCCTCTAGTTACAGATAAAATTGCCACACTGCCAAATCCACTTTCAAAACAATGTAAATGCATATGCGTAAACACTCAATCATTTTCATCACTCAAACCCTGAATTGTCGGATAGAGCGGTATTGTAAAAGTTATATAGGATGTATTCAAATCCCTCTCTTAAAATCTTGTGTTTCAGAACATAGAGGATGAGGTGTGTGCCTTTGGCTCCCATTGTCCAGTGCTCGGTCTCACTAAACCTAAGTGAGCATCCTGTCTGAATTCTAACTGCAGGAGCCTCGGTGGTCATTATCAGTTAGACCGAGTATGTGAAGTCATACTTACCGCCTCTCTGTTCTAATAGGTCTGTTCTTCCAGTATGTTCACAATCTAGACCTGATTCTGGAGATCTCAGGCTTCCTTTCTTCAATTTTGTTCTTAGTAGACGTAAGCTCAAAGTGTTGTAAATATATAAAAACAATAAAACCTTGAAAGAAAAAAAATGATCAGAGAATGTACCTCTGCAACTTTTTATCTAAAGCATCTGATCCATCTAATGCATACTGATCAAAAATTCCCAATGCAATTTAGGAGACTTGCGTGTTATGTATGTGTGTGTCTTCGTGTGAAAATCTAGTAACTGAAAGGCAAGAACTGAATGAGACATTTCTGTGTTATCATCACCACCTAAGTATTCGTTGTGTACAACGTCGTGTGCAAGGTTTGTGTTGAGGTGGATAGCCTAGCCTTACGTAGGCATAAGGGGAGCGATACGATAATGTGTTAGTTTTCTTATTGTCTTATAACTTTGCTTTTAAAGAATTATATTACTGGACAGTATGCCTCTCTTTCTTCTAACTGGAGAAGCTGCATATCAGCCTATCAGCACAGTTTTGTTTTGTTTTGTTTTTTTTGTAACAATGTTTCCAATACTGTATTCTGAATACGACTGTGATACTGCATGCCAGAAAAAAGGTTAGAGCTATTGTTCATTAGTGCATAAGCTGGGCTATGGAGCAATTGTATCAATGACTCTAGGCTACCATGAAACAATCACACTGCTGCTTCTTTGTTATCAACGCACAGGTAGTTATACCTGTAAATAAATATGAATTTCTTTTTCACATTATCTTTTATTTTTTGATGTCTAGTGTTAGTAATACACACAACATCTACAATCTTTTATATCATATAAAACTCATGCTGTAGGTTCTGACAATTCATCTTGTAAAGTTATGGTACTGATAAATACAGTGGAATACTGTATTTTCTCTTCCTTGTGATTTTCTTAACAACATTTTATTTTCTCTAGCTGGCTTTACTGTAAAAATACAGTATGTGATACATATAACATGCAAGATACATGTTAATCAACCATTTGTGTTATCAGTAAAGCTTCTGGTCAATAGTCGGCTATTAGTAGTTGAGTTTTGTGGGAGTCGAAAGTTACATGTGGATTTTCGACTGGGCAGGGGTTCGGTGCCCCTAACCCCCATGTTGTTCAAGGGTCAACAGTACTGAGGATGTTTATGTTGTGAACAAGTCATAATTCCCTTGGGTGCAGCAACCGTGCCTCATTATCTTTGTCTGCCGTACCTAGTAGTGTACTTGGTACGTTGCGGGCTTTTTGTAAATGTTGAGTGAATTCACAAATGGGAAGTAATTTCCCAGAAGCTGAGAGATTTGTTTTTCATTGCAAAATTGAGTTCTACTCAACGGCATCTTTAGGGAAGATACTGAGTTTTATTCACATTTTAATTCATTGTGTTTGGTAAAATGACATCTTGATGGCAGGGGAATTTTCCTTGTGTTCTGGTAAACAATAGTGATAAATAATAAAAGAAGAATTAATTAAAGACAGCAATAGTCCACCTGTAGGGAGTCTAATAGCTTTTGGAAGCACATACATTATAATAATATATAATTTTATATGATTATATAATGTCATATTTCTGTTTTTATACTCTTCAATTAATTATACTCAAGAGGCATACTAAAAATTATTTAGAGCCGTCTCCTCGATCCTCCAGGTATAACGCAAAATCATTTTTTCTTAATTATCTGGTTTTTAAAAATCCTGTAAGACAAAAGGATGAAAATATTACCACAATGCCATTTAATATATGGTGCCATAGATTATAGGATTTGTCATTATTTAAGGGACTACTGAGAAAAAAGCACTGTAAAATAAATTACATCATAATATTTTGTCATTTGTGTTTTTATCTTTTACTCAAGAATTTAAAAATTCTATACTTATTTAAACATGGACTTTTTTCACGTCACGAGCATTAGTAAGAAAAATAAGATCAATGTATTGATTATGGTATTCCTACCAAAACCTCACTCTGAGTCCAACTGAATTCTATAACTTTTTAATTCGAAGTCACTATGTCCATGCTTTCCTACAAATTATTTTCCTCTCTCTGCTACAAAGATCTGAAGTGATGGAGATGTTCTTAAAAGAAGGCTCCCCTCTGATGTTTTCTTCCACATCACTGCCATCCACTCTGCAAGGTTGGAGGCTGGTGCTTTCTTGGCGATATCAAAGGTGTTACTGGAATGTTTTCCGACAATAAACTGCAATTATATTCTTTCCTCAGAGGCCTGTTGTTTGCCATGCTGAGGGGCTGCAGTTGACCACACAAGTCGCCAGGAATAGAACCGAGTCACCGCACCTTTCGTCTTATTTGTCACCTTTTCAAATACACGCCTGTGAGCTGCATTAAGAACCAAGACACGTGAGGGCTCCGTCTAGGGCTCCAGGACCTCCGTGCTGTGCAACTTTTAGCCAGTTCTCCCTGCTCACCTGACCCCCCTTCCAGGTTCTGTGCCTACACAGCCAATCACCGGGGAGGAACTCCTTCCTAGGAACTGGGGTGCAGGTTAGACTTAAATATGGAAGAACGTTTAGTGACCAGCAGTGATTCATAGCTTCCAGTGACGTGCTGCTCTTCACGACCTGCTTTCATCACCTTGGTCTTCAGTGCACCGACACTGCAACTTTAAGGCATGTCAAAAACTGGATACACCCGGATTTTCTATATAGTTTTATTTTTTCCTGATTTAAGTCACAATGAAAATTAAGTAGCTTCTGCTCTACTAAAGTAGACAGGAAATTTCTAACACGTTAATGTCCGATGCCTATAAATAGCACCAGATTGTGCATGAACTGGACTTTCTTTGCTGTGGATTTTTTGTGTATCCGTTATGAAGAATTGGGCAATGTTTTCTTACCTTAATTCACATCGGATGCCGTATAATAGACAATCTTTTTGCAGTACGTTTCTAACAGAACACAACAAAGTTACCTCAAAGTATCTTCTTAGATCCTTTAAAGCTTTGTTTTTGAGTCACGAGCCAATATTCAATTATGCTCATTCCTCAAATGATGAAAATTTATCAAATTTATTGATTATAAGTTTTGTTTAGATTCTGCTTTATTGCCATATTTTTTGGCTTCAATGTTGAAATGTAGCATAATTTTAAAGACATATTAAACACCAGTTAAGCTGAACACATGTTCAACTAATAATATACATTTCTCAAAGTAAATGACAATATGGACATCTCTGTCCAAATTTGCACACATACGTGCATTGAGAGATACTTTTTATAGCCACTGACCATGATTTTCAGACACATTGATGGAAAGACATATTCAATTGCAGAGATGTTAAAATGTGGAAATTGACATCATAAAATAGATAAAATATGAACTTTGGTAAGACTTAGGTGTTTTAAGGTTAAAGTGGTCTATTCTCTATTCCTAGTTGGTGAAAGACCTCAGTGGTGATTTCCTCCTGGCTCAGAAACAGATTGTGAATGTATTATGACTATATGGGAGAAAATGGATTTTACGACACACAGCCTGGGACTTTTAAAGGTATAACTGTTTAATATAATGTTGGAACAGTGGGCATGGCTTTGTTGGCTCAAAAATTTTCTACCCACTGCAAAATGTTAATTAGAAAATTCATAGAGGTAAGATATTATCACTGGAAAATACCCACTAAAATAATGTGAAGCTCTTTTGTATACTATGTTTATGTACCTGAGGCAAAAACCTGTGATGTCTTTGTCTTCTCACTGAGACAAGACGACATCGGACCCACAGAGAAGTTTTTTAAAGAACGGTCATCAAAACTTCATAAGGAAAAATAGATAACTTTCTGAAGTGTCTAAAAAAGCCAAAAACAAGAATTGCTGTGACTATACCAATATTTCATTCTTTAATGAAAATAATTCTTGAAAAGAGTAAATTTCAAAGTCAAGATTAGCTCCCCAACTAGGGTAAAATTATAGGATATATACTGTTCTTTATCTGTGACAAATACCTGCAAACACGTGTCCTGGGAGGGTAGGCTTATTGGGTAAATTAAATCCCCTTATTGTATTATATGATGGTAAGATGTCACCTACGGGAAGAAAACTACCTAACACGTTGTGAACTGAAAATGCCACCTGCCATCTATGTCAGTAAACAAGGATGTCACAACCATTAAGCCATCACATTACAGCCTCCCGATTGTGAGCCCTGAGGGAACTCAGGATGGAAACATGATCCCCCCCCCATCGAATCATCAGACCCTGCAGCCACCCACCCTCCCCCTGCAACGGTGAGCCCTGAGGAAACTCGGGACAAGAAAACACAGGACACTGGCCCCAGACGGCTGAGGTGCATATCAAAGGAATGATTTCAATGAGCCCAGACGCTTGCATCTTCCCATACAAAGAAAAGTGCTAAATTCATTAACTTGAGATATCTGGTTTTCTTTTATTAACCGTAATCTTTCGATGTTCCAACTATCTGGGCTTTGCTGCAAAAACTCCTATGTATCCTGGCTCCCACCCTTTGCCTCTTCAGAACGGTTTCTCAGCGTTATCTGAGATGCTGTGTCCTGGGCTTGAAGTCCTCAGAATGTCCATTGAATAAAACATAACTCTCAACTTTCAGGTTGTGCATTTTTTTTCAGTCAACAGCGTCAATGAGAGTAGTTATTCTATATATTCTATTCCTTCAAGATTAGGTATTTATCATAATTAGAACAGAATTTAGCTTAACAATATATTACAGGATCATTTCATAGCAACTCAATTAGTATTGCAGGCCGAGGTTTTGGTTTGCTTACATAGGCTGCTAAGACCTCAGTCTGATGGCCTCCTGTTTAATAATTTAACAAAAGAAACTTTATTGACTTGATAAAAAGCAATTATGAAAAACTAGTTAACAGCATACCTCATGGTGAATGGCTTAATGTTTTCTTCTTTATGTGGGGAATGAGCAATGATGTTCTCTGATCACCTCCATCTTGCTGTCCTGGAGGTCTGAATCAGTGTAAAGCAAAAAAGGGAAACCAAGGATTACAGATTAGAAAGAAAGGGTTAAAAGAGTCATTACTGTAGTTGCAGATGAAATAATCAATGTAGAAAATACTAAGAAAACGACATAAAAGTAACAGTGACATTTAGTGAGAACCCAGGATACAAAGTCAATATAAAAATCAATTTGTTCTCAGGTGTCAGTGCCATAGTAACGACTTCGGAAATCTTCTCCTCCATAAAAGCAACAAGAACAAAAAAACTGGCCAAAATTGTCAGAATCAACATTTTCAGACTCTGGAAATTAACCCCAGGTTGTTGAGCATTGTTAAAGAAAGACAGCTGAATCTTGGTGAGAACAGTAATTTTTGCGGCTTTGGTCCTGGTCAATTTCCATCCCCTGCCCCCAACTTTGAAAACCAACAGCCCAGAGAAGGGTGGCAGACTGTGTCATCCCAGCGTGTGCCTTGCTGGCATGGGATTATTCTGAGTTAATTACTTTGAGAAACTGCAGAGGAGTAGAACCTTTTGTAAGGGGAATCTGCATTTATAAAAGAAATTTCCATTACAAAGGGGGCCTACACCGGAGGTGACATCTCACCTGGGAGATTTGTCAGCCCAAGGGCAACCTTTGTCCATCATCATTTCCTCCTCTCCCCACCCCCAAGCCCCCAGTCCTCAAGCCCCCAGGCGCTATCCTTTTCCTCAGCTCAGGATGGTGTAAAAGCCTCCGTCTCTGGCCACCTTTTGAGCCTCACATCTTTGTGGGGCTTCCATGCATATGTAAGTAATTAAAATTGTATTTTCTTCTTTTAATCTGTCTTATGTCAATTTAATACTTAGACCAGCCACACAACCTAAAAAGGTAGAAGCGAACATTTCTCCTCCCCAGAGGTCCAGGGTGAAAACCAGAAGCCTGGCAGCCACCCAAGGGGACAGGATTTGGCTGGAGCCCCTTCAAAGCCTCTTCTCAGGTGACTCTAATCCTTCCATCTGGAAGACCTCAAGTGCAAAGCTGTCTTTATTTCACTTCACTGGAAGTTCATTCTAGTCTAGTAAAAAGCCTTTTCCGTGTTTTTTTTTTTTCCTGAAAATAATTATAAGCATTGTATTAAGAAAACATAACTCCAAGGATTTTTTCCACATTATCGTTTGGAATAGGAAAACATTGGAAACGATATAAACGTTATCGATAGAGAACTAGGTCCCTAATGTGTGATATATCTACAAATGGGGATGTTGGCGTAATATTGAGTAAAATGTCACAAATAGCTTTTAAAATATACTTAGGTTAAAAAAAAAGTCCAGAAGAGGAGCTACAGGACTGCTGTTAAGGATAAGATATATATCTGTTTGTATATATGTATGAAGGGTATATATGTACGCACTTATACATGACAACAGTGGCAGTCACTGGACAGGTGGATTGGGTGATAGTCTTAGAGATCATTGTTATTTGGGGGAAGTGTATTCAAAATTATAATATTTCATATTTTGAAAACCAAACAAAAATATTATTTTTGTGATATAAACCAGTGAAATTGAAGTTTGGCAAAATCTTCTTGGGTTATGGGATGCTCACAGTAGGAAATTTACAAGTAGGTTAGCAGGAAGAAAGCAGCTTTGTGTGAGATGGAAGTCAACAGCTTATCTAGAGGTTTCTGATATCCAGATTTATCAGAAGCGAGCTTGGACTTAAAAAGGAGAAGAAAATCCTTCTACAATGACTAGATATTATTTTTTCTAAAGATTAGAATGAAAATCTCTATGTAATAACATTTCTGGGCCCTGACATTTATTGAGGCCATTTATTTGTGTTCAATATAACACCATTTTAATCGAATGAAAAAAAAAATTGAGCATCTATTAAAGTTTTCTGTAACTAGCTTTAAATAAACATCTTTAAAGAAGAGCTTATTTAAGAGTCTACATTAGACTGGATAAAGCATGTTATTGCAAGGGGATTTAGGGATTATAAAGATATACTGCAAACCCAGTTTTGAGCTTTTATTATTGCAAAAGAAAATACAGAGGAGGGGAAAATGAGGATATGGAGAAATAAAGCCTCAGCCTTTTACACAGTCGTGATCGTGAATTAGAAAATTTGACAACTTTTAATTAATTGATGTCATAACCCCTAGATCTCAGGCCTGGGCAGCCAGTAATCTACCTTGTGTCTCTGAAGATTTGCTTATTCTGGACCTTTTAAATAAATGGAATCATATAGGACGTGGCCCTTTGTGACCAGCTTCTTTCCCTCGGCATCGTCTCAGAGTTCATCCATGTAGTAGCACCCATCAGTACCTCATTTATTCTTATTGCCAAATAATCTTCTCTGGTGTAGATGCCATGTTTTGTTTATCTTTTCATCGTTCAGTAGACGTTTCGGCTGTTTCCCCTTTTTGGCTATTAGGAATAATGTTGCTATAAATATTTTACGCAGACTTTTGCAAGGTCTTGTGCGTTCGTGTCCTTTTCGGAACGTACCCGTACCGAGAAGTTAAATTGCTGAGTCTGAATTGCTTGCTGCCGAGCTGGTGTTGGGCAAGGTTGCAGTTCAGCCCCTTGTGCCAGCTTCACATGAGCTGGGCTGGGGACATGGAGCCCCCTGGGGTGAGCTGACCTCCGGCAGGCAGCCCCCCGGGGAGAGCTCCCTCCCACAAGCAGGGTCTCAGTCCTTCTGGCTGCACCAACCAGAAGGCAGCTTCCGCAACCCGGGGCCGAGAGGATGAGAAATGCCAGTGGCCGCCCTCCTGGGGCGGCAGGTTCTAGAGCAGAGTTTCTGGAACAGAGCTCGGGTGGGGTTCAGGTAGTGGGTTCTGCTCAGTGACCAGAGACTGGCCCCGTTCTTACAGCGAACCGTTTTAACTGAATGATTATATCTCCATTTGCTGTATGCCCTCAGGATGATTCCCAGAGACTGTAGTTATTTTTATAATTTTCACGAGTTAAATGGTTGATTTGCTGAGAAGCGGGTCCACCAAGCTCGTCGCTCTACTGTTCAGGAAAGCCCAACCTTCTGGAGCGTGTTATTGCATTCAGATGCAGCCTACAACCCACACCCTTTCGACTCGCCATCCTACATTCTTTTAGTTAGTTTAAGGAGAAGAGGATGCTCGTTATTCTGAGGACAGTCCATTTTCTCTGCTCAGGGCCACCTCAGCACTACTCTTGAGGGTGTGCCCTGCATGCCACTGGGCGCCGTTCACATCGTGGTCTGTTTGCCCTGCTCTAAGCGGCAGTCCTGGCAGTCCTGACAATCCTGGCCAAAGAACCCGAAAAGATCACTTTTGTGTGAAAATAAATAACTTTTTCACGTAGAGTGGATTTTTAGAGTACAGGCACACCTCGAATTATTGCATTTCACAGACTTACACACTGGAGAGTTGTGGAAACCCTGTGTAGAACGAGTCTATCGGTGCCATTTTCCAACAGCATTTGCTTATTTCATGTCTCTTTGTCACGCGTTTTGGTAATTTTCTGGGAAACGCACAGATTGTAACCCTAGGTGACTGTACCATTTTGCATTACATAAATTACAGTTTATAAGGGTTCCAATTTCACCACATTTTCATCAACTTATCTGTTTTTTTTCAGGATGGATCTTTTTATTTATTTATTTATTTTTTTGATTATCTGGTTTTTATGATTACATCCATCCTACTGAATGTGAAGAGGTTATCTCATTGTGATTTTTAATTTGCATTTCCCTAACCAACGATGTTGCACATCTTTTCACGTGCTTATTGGTCATATGCATATCTTCTTTAGAGAAGTGTTTATTCAAATAATTTGCCCGCTTTAAATTTTCTTTGTCTTTTTATTATTGAGTTGTAAGGGTTCCTTATATACTCTGGACACATGTTCTTTCTCAAATATATGATTTGCAAATATTTTCTTTCACTATGTAAGTTGTCTTTTCACTTTCTTGATAGTATCCTTTTAAGCATAGTAGTTCAGTGTTGATGAAGTCCGATTTATATATTTTTCTTGTGTTCGCTGTGATCTTGATGTCATGTCTAAGAATCTGTTGACAAATACAAGGTCATGAAGATTTACTCTTAGGTTTACTGCTAACATTTTTATAGTTTTGGCTCTTATATTTCCCCCTCTATATCTACAGTTACTTTTGTTTGTTTTAAAGTCCATTTTGTCTGATATTGGTGTAACCACTCCAGCTTTCTTATGGTTGGTGTTTGCAGAATATATATTTTTCTTCATCCTTTTAGCTGGATCTTTTTTCCAGTCTGACAATCTCTATTTTATTGGATTATTTAACCCGTTCACATTTAACGTTATTATTAATATAGGTGGTGCCATTTTGCTTTTGTTTTCTATAAGTGTAATATCTTATTTGTTTATTCCTCTTTTACTGGGATCTAGGTTTAGGCAAAGAATTCTTATATTTTACACCAATAAACAAGATCTATAAAGTGAAAAATAGGGAAAGGGAAATTGAGCTACATAGAATAACATATTTACATCTCATTGGAATTAATATATAGTATAAATATGAAATAGATTTTGCTAAGTTAAAGTGTATATGGCAAGCCCTAGAGTAACTACTAAAGAAAAAAATGGTACAATACAGTGAAAAAAATGTTACATTAATTTTCGCTTAATGCAAAAGAAATCATCAGATGGCTAAAACAACATTTTTAAAAATAGTGGCAACATCCTGGGCTTCCCCGGTGGCGAGTGGTTAAGAATCCGCCTGCCAATGCAGGGGACATGGGTTCGAGCCGTGGTCCAGGAAGATCCCACATGCCGCGGAGCAACTAAGTTCCTGTGCCACAACTACTGAGCCTGCGCTCTAGAGCCCGTGAGCCACAACTACTGAGCCCGCGTGCCACAACTACTGAAGCCCGCGCACCTAGAGCCCGTGCTCCACAACAAAGAGAAGCCACTGCAATGAGCAGCCCGCGCACCGTAACGAAGAGTAGCCCCCGCTCGCCGCAACTAGAGAAAGACTGCGTGCAACAACGAAGACCCAACGCAGCTAAAAATAAATAGATAAATAAATAAATTTTAAAAAAATGGTGGCAACATCAAATGTTGGCAAGATTGTGGAGAAGCTGGTTTACGCACACATTGGCAGTGGAAATGTATGAGTAGAGGGCAAATGCAGTAAAATGGTGTAGCCACTCTGAGAAAAAGTTTGACTCGTTCATTAAAAATATTCTTGTACGACTACCATACAACACAGCAGTTCCAATCTTGGAGCACTTATCCCAGAGAAATGAAAAGTTTTCTTCACAATAACGCTATTCATGAATATTCATATTAGGTTTTTTCGTCATAAACAAAAAGTGGGAACAGCCCTGATGTTCCCAACATTGTTGAATTAACAACCTGTGGTATATCCATATCATGGGTTCCTACTCCGCAGTAAAAAGGAACTCAGAACAACTTGGACGAATCTCCATGGATATATGTTGGACGTAAAAGGCCAAGCTGAAAAGGTTACACACTTTGTTATTCCATTTGTACAGCATTTCTGAAAAGGCAATATTTTAGAAATGGAGAACAGATTATTGTTTGCCAGGACCTAGCAGCTGAGAAGGCTTGGCAAAGATTGGTGTTGCTATTATAACAGGGATGCTTATAATGGAATTGTGCTGTCATCTTCATCATTTTGGTGGATAAACAAATCTACATATGTGATAAAATTGCATAGAGCTAAGTACACATATACACACAAATGAATACAACTAAAACTGGGGAAATCTGAGGAAGATAAGTGGATTTTGTCAATACAAATATTCAGGTTTTTATATTGTACTATAGTTTTGCAAGATATTACCCTTGGGAGAAAGTGAGCCAAGGATAGACTGGATTTCTCCATATTATTTCTTATGACCACAGGTAAATCTACAGTTACTGAAAAATAAACATCTAATTTAAAATATATCCACCTGAGCTTCAAATGTCTGGTGCTATTGACACCATGATTACACGTGTAAGAAGCCAGACAATGATTTAAAGGATCATTGCTATGCCTCCTGTTACTCATAATATAACGTTGGGAGCAAATCAGCACACATGATCAGGGCTTGAAAATCTCAGCACTACAATTTCACTTCACTGGTCAGATTCCGGAGTAAAGAAAACAAACCAAATTAAACATTTTCTCCAAAGACAGGAGGAAAAATTTTAAAGTTCTGTGGCATTCAGTGCAGGGGCGCAGAGAATTTGTTATGGCATGACTTGGCTGGTCCAAACCTCATCTGAGTCATGTCACTAGAAACCGTCAGAGAAATCAACCAGATCGCGCGCAGGCAGCCTTCAGTGTGGGAACCCCTCCAACGGGGTACAGTCTTGAGAAGGCAAGGCGGGGCCTCCCTGGAGCTTCAGCAAGGCGGTCAGCCCAAGTTCAGCTACTTTCAGGAACAGCTGTCCAGGTGTGGCTCTTCAAAGAAAGAGGCGTTGCTCTTGTGGTTTAGCAGTGGTGGTTGGGGAATTTGGGTTTAGCAAGAGGCAGGAGGAGAAAACTCGGAAGCCGAGGTCACGTGAGGTCAGAGTGAAAGGTTCCTTTCTCCAGAGCCCCTCCCAACACAGAGGAGGGTGGCCCTCACTCCTGTTCCCACATGGCGTGCAGACGCTCCCGTTTTCAGTGGAAAAATCGAGACAAACACAGTCGAGGAATTTGCAGAGTTAATTTCTAGCACTTTCAGTTGTTTTGAGTTATTTGCATACTTCTATTACCAGAACGTTGTGAAAAATTTGCCCAGAATCATCAATTTGCTCCTTTTACCTGATAGAAAGTAATTCAAGGCATTGTTCTGCTGTGTCATAGCTGAACCCTGAGGTGAATAATTGATTTTTATACAAGTGAACTTTCCCACGGCTGACAAGGACAACAACTGTTAGATAATAAGGTGGTGGGTTTGTGGAAAGTTTATTTAGGAAGTGAAATCGTATAATTTTAAGTATGTTAAGTATTGTTTTTTTTAAAGCAATAGCAAGTCTTTTCTATGAGGAGAGCACAAAATTATTGTTTTGTAATTCAAGGAAAATAATATAAAAATGGTTTGAAGCTTTCTTAAATCCTCATGTAGTGTGCAGTTTGAGGTCAGTGGTTTTTTACTATAAATGACTGAGCATTTGGGATTATAATATAGTCACTGATTGAACCATAGGGACAAAATGGAAGCATCAAAATAAACTACCAGGATATCTGTTCAGTAAAGTAAATCCAAACTCTAATGACATCCCACAGATAGCTAATTATGCCTTCAAGTGCCTTGACATAGAAGCCTTGTTTTAAATGTGAGCAGTTTAACGAGCGGTAGCACACAGGCCTCGCCTCCAAGAATTTCATATTCTAAAAAGGCAGAGAGAAACAGGCAATGAACCCTGTCATTAAAGCCGGCGATAACATGAGCGCGTCTCTACTTTCACTAATCGTAACCCCAGTCTCTGCCGCTCCCACAGCAAGGACACGCCGTGGCTGCAGGGAATGTGTGTGAGTGAGGCTGAGGCTCCGGAGGACCCCGGCTGACCCCACGCTCCTCCAGAGGTAGGACCAGCATGGACTCCGGACAGGCTGATGGGGCTTCCTGGCCCCCAGAGGTCTAGGTGAAGATGAACGGGTGACCGAGTTCAAGGAGACCGGAGAGAGTGGGCTCAGCAAATCTAACTGCGGATATAATTTGGTAGGAAGATGATTTGTGGAAGTAATGAAACTGCACTTCTCAGAACTTGTACTTTGCGAAGCACAGCTGACCAAGGCTCCAGTACTTTGACGTTCATCACCATGTTCCTTGCAGAGGCCAACTAACCCTCGGGGGCTGCTCCCAGCCAAAGACCAACTGCAGCAGGGATGCTAAGGCACGCTGGTTCCCGGGAGACGGAGTCTCATTTAGTGGGGAACTCTGGCCTAAGGAGCTCTCATCAGCCCTACCAAACCTCCTTAAACGTGCGCCATAGTCCGTACTTCACCTGTCCAGATGGGCGTCACTGTCGGTCAGCTAGGCACCCTCCTCTGGCTGGCTCACCATTTCCCCCACAGGCATCTCCCAT
This sequence comes from Physeter macrocephalus, assembly GCF_002837175.3. Taxonomy (NCBI): domain Eukaryota; kingdom Metazoa; phylum Chordata; class Mammalia; order Artiodactyla; family Physeteridae; genus Physeter; species Physeter macrocephalus. Next base: position 79,455,734 of record NC_041228.1, read on the forward strand.
GATCAATCTCTTTGCACTTTCAGCATCTCACCTTGCTATCTGCTTCCCAGGCACCTGGATGAACACAAGATTCTTTATCTTCACACACTTTACAGGGCTTTAGGCTGCTGATGTGGTGCCCCAATAAAATACTCCAGTTGCTAGTGGGCAAAATAAAAAACAAACTAACTACTTGCATACCTAAGGACACCTAGAAACCAGGCAGAAGATCAAATAGAATAGATGTCCAAAAAAGGAAATATAGTTTCTTGAAGGGATGTAACTTGAACGATAAATTTAAAACTTAACAATATAATGAAAGTACCTGCGATCAAAGCATAGTTTTTTTTAAATTATAACAGAATCTTAAAATTTAAAATGCAAAGTTCAGTAGATATGGTTTATTCAACGGTTACTATTTACATGCAAATTAATGTCCTGGAAGATCAAGAGGAAGACATATTTCTAAGCCCAGGGCAAAAATACAAGAAAAAACTCACAATGATGATAAGATGATAAATTCAGAATATCTTATATATGCATAATTAGACATCCAGAGAGGTAAAAGGGATTGACAGAGGAGGGAAATAATTAAATCAATAAAATACAATTTTCCTGAGCTAAAGAAAGGTACACAATTTTAGATTCAAAGAGTCCAGGCTCCATGGGGAGGGGGAAGGGTAAGCTGTGACGAAACTAACCCCACTATTGTAAAACGGTTAAACCCCAAAAAAGAGGTTAAAAAAAAAAAAAAAAAAAGAGTCCAGGCTCTAGGGTAGATTGATTAGAAGAGAAATACACTGTTGCATACCATGGACAATTCCTAAATGTTCTCAAATTTCTAGACTTCAAAGATAAAGATAAAATTCTACAGATAATCTTAGAAAGAACATACTATCTATTAAGGAAATAAACTAGACTGGTATCAGCGTTCTCATCTGAAAAGTTGAAATGACATCATCAGAATACTGAGACTGAAATTAATAAAATGATATATACAAGCAAGATGTCTTCCCCGTTGGGATTAAAGAGAAATATTTGCAGATACACAGGGATTCATATCATCCATATAACACATGTGAGACAACTTTTATTGACTTCTCCTGTGTAACTAGGATTTTGCTAGGGTTTCACGTACATCATTTTATTTCATCTTTACAATTCTGTGAGAATGGTGGATTTATTCTGTTTTTATATGAAAACCAGTGGCTCAGAGAGGTTAACAGATCTGGGCAAAGCACAGAACTGGCATGCTATCTTTGGATAAAAATTAGGGGGTTCTGATCCTATCTACTTTGTAAAAGCATTCTATTTTTTTCAGATAGCTGTAGCTGTACTGGGAACTGAAAGTACTAGTTTTATATTTATTGTACTCTTTTTTGGCTGAAATTACAAAAAAATTGTGAGAAAGAGAGACTCCTGATAACCTGATAGCCTGTGGTAGATTGTGGTTTGCAAAAACTATTTCTAATTTTTAACTTTAAAATAACGTTTGTATATGTGTGTGCATCTTTTTTTTTTTAACATCTTTATGGGAGTATAACTGTTTTACAATAGTGTGTTAGTTTCTCCTTTACAACAAAGTGAATCAGTTATACATATACATATGTTCCCATATCTCTTCCCTCTTGCGTCTCCCTCCCATGTGCATCTTTAATATACATATTTGAGGTCACTATGGAAGGTAAATGCCTAAACTCACAGCTTTGTAAGTTTTCAATGTTTACATTCAAATCTTTATTCTTGTCAAATTGCTGGGACTCCTTTAATGCAAAAGGGAAATGCAGCAGCGGTTTTAGAGATATCGAATTGCCAAGGCAGACGTCTCAGCAAACCAGGAGACATTACTGAGGTATGAATTTTGTGTGCAACGATCTCACAAACGAGTTCATTTCATCTTGTGATAGTATATCGGCTTCTGGAGGACACATATTAATGGTATCACATTACTTTAGTGAAATGTAACAGAAAATATTATACAATATTAAATAGCTCCCAAAATCCTGAAAGAGTTAATAGACTTCTGACACCTATTGACTTATCGTCAGGGAGTTCGTAAGATGCTGGGGAGGACTAAGGCCCAGCGTTATTTCCCAAACACACTCATAATCAAAGAACAGAGCTCTGACCTTTATATTTTCCATAACAGAAGTTCCAGTTCTCATTTCATACAGTTCCTGCCTGTCTCTGACTGTTCGCTGAGGTCTGTCCTGTGTACAATGAGTTCTGCATTATGAAGGCTTAGCTCATGTGATAGACTTCAGGATGGCTGGGAATCAGAAACTTGTATTATTTTTCTGTCAAGTGTAGGAAAAAAAAAGACTCATCATAAGAATTCTAAGAAAGTGTCATTGTTTTGATGAAAGTTTCATAGAAAACTACAATATCTCTAAATTATTTTGGCAGTGGAATAAAAGGAATATATTATTAAAAAGGACAGCCTCGTAATATCATTGGACACTAACGAGAAAGAAATCTATAAGGATAAAAAAGGAGAATCACATATAACAGCTTTAAAGTCAATTGAATGTACTCAGAGCTAATGTTTAAATTTGTGAGGGAGTGAAGATTCTTTCTAATGAGAGCACTGAAAGACATATGTTAGGTGTTAAACTTTTTTTTCACGCTAATTGTTAAATTAATGTGATAAAACTGTTCACAGTACTGCTAGCTTCTTGTTTGGCTTCCTCAAATGATTTTTTTATTAGCTTTGATTATAGGCCACTGTAAATATGATACCAAAAGACTCCTCCAGCCAGTTATGTGCTGGGCAGTTTTATTAGACTCTAGTTAAAAATGTTGGCAATGTACCTTTGTTTAAAAGAGATATAACTTTTATTTGACTTTAGTGCTTGGACCCTATAACTTGGCTAATAAACCAAAGCAGTAGAAAATAGTTTTATTAGACACTAAAAATTATAATGGCTATGACCTGTCACCTGTTTAATGAGACTAAATGCTCAGTAAATCTTCATCATCTCCGACCCCACCTGGTTCTTACCGTGCACTATCTGACGGCCTCTTTAAGAGATGACAGTGAAAACACAGAATTAAAATTATTACAATGTGATTATCAGTCAATGCGATACATTTTATTGCCTGTGTTTCTTGGAAAGGGCCTGAACGCCCCGATGGCTAACTGTGGACTCAGCACTCAATGGCTTTATTTCTGTTACTGTGCAATGAAGACCCAAGAGCAAACTGAGGCAGAAAATACATTCCTATGAAAATGAAGAACAATAGAACAGCTCACTCCAACACAGTATTCACTGTTGCCCCAACACACCCACGTACACACACCCACACCTACACACGGGCACACCTGTAACAGGCCGTCCTGCCCCAGGTCTGCAAGTTCCCTCTGTCATCCGGTGCTGAGGCCGCTGCAGACCTCTGATTGGAAATGTTTGTTGATTTAGGAGCTTCTAGATGGGGGAATTTTCCATGCTGACACTATTTGACAAAAGCACTGAGAAAACCTTATAAGGGGCTCAGTTGAAAAAACATACATTTTTTTCATGAAACACGATCCTTTAGTAAGAGAATATAATTAGCAATTTTTTTCTATACTAAAAAGAAAGAATGAGATATTTTTGTCTTTCATCATGAAACAAATCATTATTTTCTACTTTGAATAGGATCACTGTATTTTACTCAGCATGGTAATCCTTAAATTCAAGTAGCTTGACTCTTTTACAAGGGGTCTGTAAAGGCAAATAGAAAGGTTGTAAACTGGTCAAAGAACTAAAAAAGGGCAAGGCAGTTAAACTCAATAATGGCTTTGGCATAAGTGCTACGACTATATTAAATATATTAGTGCCATAAGTATTAACTATTTTTGATAATGTTGTCTGGGTTGAATTTAATTATTCAACTTTTCCAATAATGTTTAATAAACACTTACCTATTGTACATTGTATACCGTACTCTACAGTCATTGCGGGATACAGATATTCCACCCTCCTACCCCAGAGACCTTTTCTGTTTCAGAAGAAAATATATAAATAAATTTAAATTTTAGTTATCCATACGTCAAGTGTTGCGTAATTTAGGATTTATTAAGCCAATATGAATCACGCCGTATGAGAGAAATAGTGTTAAGGAAATGGACAGGAGTGAGGAATTGATCTGCCTTAAGGAACTTAAGGGAGGCTTAACAGAGACACAGCAATGTTCCAGCTCAGCATTTTATGGTTAATAGAAACCCTGTAATGGGCATCATGCATTTAGCACATTGCAGAGTCCAAGACAGACATAGGAAACCCTGCGGATAATAAAAACAAGAATGTGACAGAATATTATATTGATGTTCACAGCATCACTGATGAATATTGCAAAGCAGGTTTGGGGACAGTGTGAGGGACAGACCTGAAGGTTGGATGGGACAGCGGGGTGACCGAGGGGCCAAGGCGTGAAGGCGATGGACGCAGACTGGGCTTCGAGGAGAAATCCACCCGGAGGGGAGCAGTGGGTGAGGAAATTCAAGCTCAAGGGCTGAGCCGAGTTCTTTGGTTTGTCTCGGGGCGGAGAGACTAGATTCCAGGCTTCCGAGGGGATGCTAGAGGGGGAAGAGCTTGGTGACGGAGGTCGGGGTCAGGCAGGCGGGTCGCACGCACACAGCCCCCGGCCCACAGCAGAGCCTCTTGGCCGCAGCTCGGCATCGCTTCGCGGACTGGACTTAATGAATTAGGGCACAGGAGTGCTGACCTTGGGCTGGAGAGAGACGCAGGATCTAATTCTGTCGAGTGAACGTTGTCTTTTATAGCTGCTTTCCATTTGCTCCTTTAAAATACGACCAGAATTGATTTTGTGTTGAAACACTGTCCAAAGAGAGCAGCTGCCTTCATACATCACCGAAGTGTGCAATTAGATTTCCAAAAGTTAAAATACTGATAAAAAATTGGTATCAGACAAGAAAATTCATTTTGTATGGTCCTCTTTATAGTAGCAGTTTCTGGGAAAAACAATTCCATGGGAAAGATAATGGAAGAAAGCCTCAGTCAGCGAGCGAACCCTCCTGGGAAAATATCCACTAACCGGTGTGTTTCTGTTTAGAAATCCCACTATCTATATAATTCAAGAGTAATGTTCCTGACAGCCAGGAAATGTTTATAATAAAGGCAAGATTTCACATAAAAGAAAAACTGCTGGCGATTGCTAATAAAGTTGATTAACACGCAACATTTTAACTTTAAAACACTTACGTATTAAATATTAGGTTTAACCATTCATGAATTTGCATTAAAATATTTCTGCCGATTGGTGTTACGGTTGCCCCATGAAGCGTACACCTGGAGAAGTGGAATATGGCATTCTATGCACTCGCATAAATATTGTACAAATCCTGAGCCTCCTTTGAATTTGTCTTTAAACTTGCTATTCTCTTATTCCCTAGTAAATTACCGTTACCTTTTCTAGTTTGGTCTCTATGAACCATACCCCAGGCTCTTTCTGAAAAGTAGTGAGTAAGATAAATGGTACCGTTTTGAGCCATAATCAAAACCGAAATCATCGACAGCAGAAGCAAAGCCCTTCCCTGCTCCCCGCTGTCCCAAGCTTTACCCCATTGGTACCACGATAAATAATCGTTTCTGTAATTGTCAACTACAGCAGCTTTCAGCCGAGATGCATCACATAAGGCACTAACCATATTGCACCCTGCAGAGCTGGGAAATTTCTTTTGTCACCTCTGCATCTGATATAGTGGCTGTGTCCTTTTTCCTTTCTCCTCTCCTGCAGGATTTCAAATGAGCAGATGCTTTGTTATTTTCCCAGGGGCCTGTTAGCCAAGTTGGCTTTTAAATGTTTTCAGGGCACAGTGATGTCTTTCCATTCGTGGGTTTTTTGTGTGGCACCGCAGGTGGCTTCAAAGATTCAGATGACCTGCTGGACCCCGACCACGGCAAAGCCCATCTAACGCGTGTGCACGCACAGACACACACACACACACACACACACACACACACACACACACACGACAGAGAGAGGTAGAAAGAGGGACAGAGTCGGAGTTAGGCAAGTGGGGTGAGAAAAAAATAAACCTTGTTTTATTTTGTTTCTCATATTATTCCTTCCACTACATTTATTCCAACAAGTTGTTTTGGTTTATCTTGCAGGCATGCTACTTTATTTCAATGAATGGTCTTGGATTTTTTTTTTTTTTTTTGCGGTACGCGGGCCTCTCACCGCTGTGGCCTCTCCCGTTGCGGAGCACAGGCTCCGGACGCGCAGGCTCAGCGGCCACGGCTCACGGGCCCAGCCGCTCCGCGGCACGTGGGATCCTCCCGGACTGGGGCACGAACCCGCGTCCCCTGCCTCGGCAGGCGGACTCTCAACCGCTGCACCACCAGGGAAGCCCATGGTCTTGGATTTTTGATGAGGAGCTATTTATTCTTTATTTCTTTGGTTTTGACTTTTCATCAGAGGTAATTGAGATGTCTGAACCAGAAAGAGAGAAAGTTTAGCATAGGGAGAATTATCTCTGTTTGAACTATTTTGGGTGATAATTGATAAATCAAGATATAAAGCAGTATTGTTTGGATCCCCGAATGGCCTGCAGAGACGTCTCCTATGGTTATAACACTGGGAAAGTAGCGGCCTTGGTTCCTGGACATGCGAGCTTTTTGGGGGCTCTGCCTGTCCACGCATGTCCCTTGTTTGGGCCCTGAGTTCTGAGGACAGGAGGGTCTTGTCAGGTCTTATTATGGGACCTCATCATCTCAGGGAAGTGTATCCTCACCTCTTTAGGTATTTTCAAATATCAGGTTGCACACGTTTGTACATCAAATTCAGCTCCTCTAAGGGGGAAATTTGTCACAGAGAAGGAGGAAGCAGAGTTCCTGCTCAAATCTTTGCCTGTAGCTTCCCAGAGAACCAGAAAACACAGGGCTTCTAATTCCATTGAGAGAAATCTTTAAAAATATGAAAATGTCAACTGCTATTTGTATTTGCTATGCTGTGATCATTTCTTGTCTATTACTAGGATTTGCTTCTTAAAGAGTTTAAAGCAAGTTGTATCTTGCTTTTTCCATAAACTGAGTCAAACGTCTTTATCATGTTTCACGGACTCTTAATAAATAACTAATACCTGGATAAAGTTAAATTTATTTAACCTTTCCCAATGTTCAGACATGGAAGAAGATTCTAGTTTTTCACAATTATGATTCAGCTTTATGAATTCTTTTTCAAATTAAAGTCCTCTCCCTAGCATAAATTCCTCATATTGGAATGTTTAGTTTTCAAGTATCATTAGATTATAAGTTTATACTAATTTTTAAAATATTTTAATTTTTTTCAATTTTGAGATAAAGAAAAATGGAATTCAAATTTGACAATCACACACGTTTTACATTAACACGTAATTCCAAAGTCCTGAATATTCACCTTATATAACCACTGCACAATTAATAAAATAAGACAATTTAACACTGACAAAATGCTGTTATCTAAGTTAAAGTTCACATTTGAATTTAGTGACTTGTCACATATGTGCTAGAAACCACCCTGTGTCAGTTCACAGGGGATCCCGCTCTCTTTATCACTGTGTAATGATAGTTTACACAAGCAACTTTCTACAGGTAGGCCCTGTGAAAAATGTTGCAATGACATAATCTCAGAATGAAAGTCACATTTTATTTTATTTTATTTTTTTTTATTTTTATTTTTTTTTTTGATACCCACTTTTTCCAGCACCAGTTTTTGGACAAGCTATGATTTCTTCATTGACTTGCCTTTGCACCTTTGTCTAAAATCAGTTGACTATATAATCAAGGTCTATCTCTGGATTCCCTATTCTTTTCCATTGATCTAAATATCTATTCTTTGTCTTCAGTATCATATTGTGTAGACTATTTATCTTTATTTATTTATTTATTTTTTTAACATCTTTATTGGAGTATAACTGTTTTACAATAGTGTGTTAGTTTCTCCTTAACAACAAAGTGAATCAGTTATACATATACATATGTTCCCATATCTCTTCCCTCTTGCGTCTCCCTCCCTCCCACCCTCCCTATCCCACCCCTCTCATGGTCACAAAGCACAGAGGTGATCCCCCTGTGCTATGCGGCAGCTTCCCACTAGCTATCTAATTTACATTTGGTAGTGCATATATGTCCCTGCCACTCTCTCACTTCGTCACAGCTTACCCTTCCCCCTCCCCATGTCCTCAAGTCCATGCTCTAGTAGGTCTGTGTTTTATTCCCGTCCTACCACTAATCTCTTCATAACATTTTTTTTCTTAGATTCCATATATATGTGTTAGCATACAGTATTTGTTTTTCTCCTTCTGACTTACTTCACTCTGTATGACAGACTCCAGGTCTATCCACCTCATTACAAATAACTCAGTTTCATTTCTTTTTATGGCTGAGTAATATTCCATTGTATATATGTGCCACATCTTCTTTATCCATTCATCTGTTGATGGACACTTAGGTTGCTTCCATGTCCTGCCTATTGTAAATAGAGCTGCAATGAACAGTTTGGTACATGACTCTTTTTGAATTATGGTTTTCTCAGGGTATATGCCCA
>NC_041228.1:79464283-79487750 GCF_002837175.3 Physeter macrocephalus
GTTCCCTTTTCTCCACACCCTCTCCAGCATTTATTGTTTCTAGAGTTTTTGATGATGGCCAATCTGACCGGTGTGAGATGATATCTCATTGTCGTTTTGATTTGCATTTCTCTAATGATTAATGATGTTGAGCATTCTTTCATGTGTTTGTTGGCGATCTGTATATCTTCTTTGGAGAAATGTCTATTTAGTTCTTCTGCCCATTTTTGGATTGGGTTGTTTGTTTTTTTGTTATTGAGCTGCATGAGTTGCTTATAAATTTTGGATATTAGTCCTTTGTCAGTTGCTTCGTTTGCAAATATTTTCTCCCATTCTGAGGGTTGTCTTTTGGTCTTGTTTATGGTATCCTTTGCTGTGCAAAAGCTTTTAAGTTTCATTAGGTCCCATTTGTTTATTTTTGTTTTTATTTCCATTTCTCTAGGAGATGGGTCAAAAAGGATCTTGCTGTGATTTATGTCATAGAGTGTTCTGCCTATGTTTTCCTCTAAGAGTTTGACAGTGTCTGGCCTTACATTTAGGGTTTAACCCATTTTGAGTTTATTCTTGTGTGTGGTGTTAGGGGGTGTTCTAATTTCATACTTTTACATGCAGCTGTCCAGTTTTCCCAGCACCACTTATTGAAGAGGCTGTCTTTTCTCCACTGTATACCCTTCCCTCCTTTATCAAAGATAAGGTGACCATATGTGTGTGGGTTTATCTCTGGGCTTTCTATCCTGTTCCATTGATCTATATTTCTGTTTTTGTGCCAGGACCATACTGTCTTGATTACTGTAGCCTTGTAGTATAATCTGAAGTCAGGAAGCCTGATTCCTCCAGCTCCATTTTTCGTTCTCAAGATTGCTTTGGCTATTCGGGGTCTTTTGTGTTTCAATACAAATTGTGAAATTTTTTGTTCTAGTTCTGTAAAAAATGCCAGTGGTAGTTTGATAGGGATTGCATTGAATCTGTAGATTGCTTTGGGTAGTAGAGTTTTAAGAGATACTTAAATTTTTACAAATTTGCTCTGACCTTTAAAAATTAAATTAAATTTTATTTTATTTTTCATTTTACTGTGGACAAAAGAAATATCTTTTCAAAGATGTGCTAACTTTTGGTTTAGCATTTGTAAATCTGTATATACGCACACTATCTGATATCTTTGCCTTTGACGTGTTTTTATGATCAAGAGTAAATGTACCCTTCCCCCCAATGTATTTAAACTAATACATTCGATAAAAACCATTATTCTCTTGAAGGCTTTTTTTTTTCTTTTTTTAAAATTTAATAATTAACGGCTAAGTAGGATTTTTGGTGAACATTTTGAATTTGGGCCCAGAATCAAGGTTATTCCAAGGTTAAGGTTAACAGCCTCTTTTGTTAGCTTTTAAACACGGGGGCAGTCTTCTAGGCTGGCTTTTCTCTAACTGGAATGCAAGACAATATATTATCTCTGGGCACATCTGGTTTCTTTCAGCGCAGTAACGCAGAATGCTCCTCGACGGCACTTCATAAAAGCACGAATCACGTTCTTCACTTCACCGTGCGTCGTACACGTGTCTGTAAGCTGGGGCTCTTTCGGGTCCCATCTGCTGCAGGGTGGGTGGCGTGGAATCACCGCGCCCAGGTAAATGGAGTCGACACTCACCTGCTTCCATACATGCACGCAGTCCTGTCCCACTACGGGTTCCCATGGTCCAGTTTCCTACAAGCACACTTCTTTTACTGGGGGGTAAGTTATAAATAAAAGTGTGATTATAATTTGCTCACTTTGTTTTCTCTCCCGTCACCCCAACTTCTCCTGCCTCACAAATAATACGTTTCTCTGGCTTCACACAAATTTGGCCAAGCAATCTCTTGCTAAAGTTACAGGCTCCACAGTTGACCTACATGAAGCTTGCTTCGCAGTTTTTGAAGGCGGCCCTTGAAGGTCCTGCAAAGGAGAGGCGTAAGTCACGTGTCCGCTGGCGGAGGGACTGTTCTCGGCTCAGGACTTGTGCCACCTGGGGTCATGTCACTGTAAATTACATGACCTCATTTTATCTCTGAATGTGAAGAGAAGACAGATGTTTCCCAGGCACAGATAGAAAGCGAGAATGTGAGTACAGCAGCACATTGAAAAGAAAACTCTCAATTGCTACTATTTGTCCTCTGGTGGCAAAATTCAGGGAGAAATGAGTCATGAAGAATGGTTTCTGCGAAGAAAGGCTGAAAACCAGTTCGAGGTCAGACCCAGGCAGACGTAAAAGAAGAAGCCAGCATCTCGTCCGAGGCCCTTGGTTACATTTACTGAGAGGATGTCCAGAGGTGGTCATGGATTTGAAGAGACGAGTGGTGGCGGAGGGAAAAGCAGCAGACAGCACGGGCACAGGGGAGCCAGAGGGGCCTTTACGCGGCCCCAAGTCCTGTCTCAGAGCGGGGAGCAGGCCCCACGTGCCAGGCCTGAGCGCCCAGGGGCCCGGCTTCCTCCATCACCACCGCCCTTTGCCTGTGACCATCCTCACTGCGATCGTGGCTCCTGCTTGCACCCAGGCCACTGTCTCCTGAAACACTCAGGACAGTCCCCACGTAACGCGGAAGAGAGGGTCGGGTTCGTCCAAGTGTCGCAGGCCTGAAGCTACAGAATTACGATGCAGAGAAGATGCAGGTGCAGGCAGATGTTTTGCCAGGCTGCCCAGAGGCTGTTGCTTTGAGGCCTCAGACCACACCGCCCAGGGATTCTCATTCACTTGGCAGGAGGTGGGTTCCATTAGAACAGAGGAAGAAGTCGAGCCCTTTTGCCCTCGAAGCTTATCTTCTAGAAAAGCTGACCTCTCGCTGGGAGTGTCCTTGATGACAGAAAATCCTTGCCTAATGTAACAGTCTGATGTCTGGACATCTGTTAGGTCAGTATTTTCTGTAGGGTGTGATCACAGGGAAGTCAGGGTCTGAAAACAAGAAAGCCCACATGTCTGCAGAAGTGGCAGAGCTTTGAGGAGAGCAAGGGAGCGATTCAGAAAGATGAAAAAAAAACAGGAGCTGAGCTGAGAGGCTCCAGCCGCTCCCGCCCCCGGGGTCAGTGCCTTTGTTGTCAGATGGAGCTGGATGCACGGCAAATCCTCCGAAGCTGAGACAAGAGCGGGAAGGGGCCTCCAGCAAAGGGAGATAGGGCCTCCTCCAGCTGCAACACGGGACACAAGCCAGCTGGAGGGGTGCTGACACGAAACGCGGCCGAGGAAGGCGTGGAAGAGAGGCTGCTGAGCACCTGAGGCGCTGAGGCGCAAAGGCTCGCGGGACCCGTGAGTCTGCGTCCGCAAGGCTCTGGACCCGGAGGATTTCCAGACTGGGTCCCAGGAGAACGCTGGTAGCGGAGCTAGAACGATGCTCCAGAGATCCAGACAACAGATGAACTAGACCCAGGTAGGGAACACCCCGGAAGCAAGGGCCCCGACAGCTAACACAAAGATGTTATCAACACAGACGCTTCCAGAGAGTCTGCATTTGAACGTACATTTTCGACGGTTCAAAAGCCCCCAAATATCTCTCCTTACAAATCACATGTATTTTTTCATACATGTTACACCAGAGAGCTTCCCCTGCCTTTTTCCAAGGGCTCCATCCAAGCCACCTCCACCTGCCACGGCAGGCGGGAGCGCCCGGGGGAGGACCAGGGGAGCCGCTGGCCTTGAGGTGACAAGCGTCAACTGTTAGGGGGTTTTTAAGTGAGAGTTGGTCGACTCTGGCTAACTGATACTTTGTCTGTGGCTTTGTTTACCTGTCTACTAGAGAACCTGACCACTGGTGATGACAGCAGAGCCAGTCCTCACAGAAGCAGTTCTGACCTCTGCCTCGATTCCTTTAGCTGGCCTGATGGACTGTTAGATGCTACCTGATGGGGCGCCCCGTCTCCTGGTCCAGCTCTGCACCCACGGTGAGTGCCCGCTACTCCCAGGCCTACCCATGTGCTAATTAAAAACAACAGAGCCCTAAGAAAACGAAATGTTAGAAGGTAGTGAAACAAACCACTCTCAGTGCTAGTAAATGTTAACATTTTTACCATTAGAAAGTGAATATGTGTTTACTGTACAAAAACAAAGCATGTGTGAGAGCACGTGGTATTATACAATAGCAATTATGAATCCTTTCAGTCTTTCACACTGGAGTGACTGAGACTACTTTGTTTTAGAATTAAAATTATAATTCAGATCAGATAGCTTGGAAAAATACTTAAAATGTATACAAGACTAAGGAATGCAAAATTCCTGCTCTTAGAGATTAAAATGCCAGTGTTTTCAGATATGTTTCCAGGATTTTTTCTGAATATACTTTCATAAACTAAAACTAAAATTAAGACTAATTTAAGATTGCATCCTTAAGTTGTGTTGTAAAAATATTCAGGTAGTAAGACTTTGTAAATGTATATTTATAATGGCACTTGATAGGTTTTTATTTTGCTACGGCCCACCGGCCGAGAAGGTTTCTCACATTTAAAATTCATTGAAAAAAATCAAAAGAATATATTTCATGACACGTGAAATTTATATGAAATCCAAATTTCAGGGACCACAAATAAAGTTTTATTAGAACACGACCAGGCTCAATCATCTTCACATTGTCAGTGTCGTACAGCGACAGAGTTATGAGTTGTAACAGAAACAGCCCGCAAAGCCTGTAACGTTTACTAACGGCTCATTACAGACAATGTTTGCTGACTCTTGCTGTAAACCCCTTAGATTTGAGGAAAATACTGGGCGTTCTGACTCATCTTCTCATCCTCAATTGGCAACCTGATCGGGAACTTTAGACCTTATTCTTATTTCCAATAGAGAAACCACAAGCACCCAATTTTCCAAACAAGAACAAGCACGTGACTGCCATAGTATTTGGTGGTAATTAAAACTTCTACAGCTGGAAGATGAGCTGTGTAGCCATTCCCCTGGAATCCGTCCAAAGAATGGAAATAAAACCTCACCTCGATACAAAGTCTAATGGAGCACATGACAAATGGCAGCCCTCCCCTCTCCCTCCCTCCTCCTGCCCTCGCTTTACTCTCACGTGGCAAACGTGCCCCTGGGGTGTGAGCGCCAGATGCTGTCGCCATGGTCGGTCACAGCGTGCTTCACCGTGCTGTAAATGTGCAGACGCAGCCTGTCACTGGGTTTTTATTTAATGTAAATAGTTTTTGTTTCCGATGAGGCAGTTTCTGGTACTCCTATGAAATATTACTCAGCTTTTTTTATTGTAAAAAGAAAATCAGCCCACTGTTTAGTACTGAGAAGGGATTTTAGGCACACGGGTCATCCAGGAGTCTCTGCGTCAGACAAGCCTGATGTTCCTCTTCTGGGCTTTACATCTGTGTTGAGAACCATTTTGGTGGTTGGTTTTTAAGCCAAACTCGGTGCATTTTAAAAAATAGTTACACATGCAAGATAAGGAGAACACTTGAACACACAGAAGGGAGAAATGTGCCTAGCGTAGGTTCTGCAGTAATGGCCTGAGTCCGGTCCACCAGTGGCCTGTTTCCCGCTGGGAACGTGAAATGGGGCGGAACCAGCCATGATCCATTCTGCATGGTCACAATAGGGTCCCTGTGACTTGCTCTGTCTTGGGTCATCCCACACGCCATAGCGTTTGTGCTTGTATCTGTGCTTACGTGGCCGCCCAGGAGATGGGCTGGAGGCTGCAGCCACCGCGCTCAGACCCCCTGGAGCAACCCAGCCTTTCTGGGGTCAGCGTGGGCACTTTGGCTGGAGCGCTCTGGTTTGTGCGGGAGCCCTGCAGTCCCCTTGCTTGCCTGCTCCGGGCTCTCTGGGTCTCACCAGCAGGAGCGCGGGGGGGTCATCCTTGAGCCCCAGCCCCTCGGAGCCCCTGTCTACGTGTGCTTTCACTCCCTCAGCCTGCAAGGGTCAGATTTGCCATCGAAAAATGATAACTTCTACTTTTTTCTTTTGTATTTTGATAAACAATGAAGAAGCTGGAGCTGTTAAACTTTATCTTGGGGAAAACCTCAGAACTGGTTTATTTGGTGTCGTGGAACCTCTTACTGCTTTCAATACACAATTAGTAATCCAAAAAAAAAAAAAAAAAACAGCCTAGCTTTTTTGGTTCCAATGGAATTGAGAAAGTTTAGAACACAATGTTTTTTTTTTTCCAGTCTCTGTTTGTTATTTTCAGGGGGTGAGTAGAATTAAAATGGTGCTGGGGGGGGGTTGTAGATCGAGGAGACGTAGGACCGTATGCCATCTGTAGGGACAGAGATGCCTAGCTCTCTGCTAGAAATAAACCCTGGATCTTTGACCAGAGAAAAGAGGGTTTAAGGGATGAAATGTCTTCTCATAAAACTTTCAGTCATTTGTGTATTTTTTGACATAGCAAAATAGCAATTGTATTTCCCATTTTATTCCCATATGCCTTTCAATTTGCATAAGCTTTGCCCTGTATTCTAATAATTAGTTAGGAAATCTTGGTTTTCATTCTTATTCTCATAAGAGAATTTTTTTTTCATTTCTCAGAAATGTTTATGTGGGAATCCAAGAGGTCATTTAATACTTTAAAAGGAAGTCAATCATTGATAATATAAATTAATTAAATAGGTTAGCTTCAGGTATCTTGCAGACATTGAATTTCTTTTAGAAAACGGACTTAATGATTTTAAAATATTCAATATAAGAAGGGGAAAATACAAAAGGACAAAGAGAATTAAAGATATCAGTTAATATCTTTAACTGCTGTGACTAAGATTAGCCATGGTTTGTAAAGTTGACCAAAGCTGTGAGTAGTCCAGACAAATGATATATAATTAGCACAAATTTGTGAGTTTTTTCTTCCTATCACATCTACCTGACACCTACTAACCATTTGTCGAAATTCTGCAGCCGTCCCAGGTTCATTGATCCTTACTATCACATGCTCTTGTAGAAATCGATGAAAAGTTTCCCTCAAGCAAAGTAAGGCTTCAAGCAGGTAATCACAGTCTAACCACCAACTGGATTATAGCTCCCAGTTTTTCAGTGAGCTCTTCCATTTTCATATTGTTAGACAAATTAATTAAATTCACAGACTGGTCTGGTGCATTGGTCTGGGATTTTTATATGAGGATTTTTATATTATATCTTATTTTTCTGGGTACTAGATATAAAATCGTGGAAGAGACTTGGTCCCTGCCAGTAGGAGGGAGACAGACATAAACACAGATGATTTTAACAGAGTGTTGCAGATTTTGTGACAAAGATAGCTAAGGGCTCTACGAAAGCCCCAAGGATGTGTAAGCTTTAATATGTACACTTCATCACTTTTAAACTTTACACAGATATAGTTTTAAAAAATAACCTTGAGAATATTAAAAACACAACTGCTTATTTAACTGCACAATGTCAGTGGGATGTTTATGGGGTAACCATCACCCTGAGGGTGTCTAAGTAACATAAGCGGATTTAAAAAAGACTTCAGATCACCTCGAACTTGGCGGCCAAAAAGGGTTCCCTAGAGAAATCTGAATCTTAATGCTTCCTTTTCCACCACACAGAGCAATGGTATTTTCGGGATTTTTTTAGATTACCTTCTGTATTTTGCTAAACTCATTGTTTTCCTTCATGAGCTTTGTTACACTAACTTGCTGCGTCACACACTCTCTAGATTTTGGTGAGACGTCCACTTAGATGACGGATGCTCTATTCACAGACTTCACATCTTAGAACCACACTGGCTGGGGAAGCCTTAGTGAAGCTCTCATGAAAGTAAAAATATTGGGTATAGGGCTTCCCTGGTGGCGCAGTGGTTAAGAATCCGCCTGCCGATGCAGGGGACGCGGGTTCGAGCCCTGGTCCGGGAAGATCCCACATGCCGCGGAGTAACGAAGCCCGTGCGCCATGGCCGCTGAGCCTGCGCTCTAGAGCCCGCGAGCCACAACTACTGAGCCCACATGCCACAACTACTGAAGCCCGTGTGCCTAGAGGCCGGGCTCTGCAACAAGAGAAGACACGGCAATGAGAAGCCCGCGCACCGCAAAGAAAAGCACCCCCCGCTCGCCGCAACTAGAGAAAGCCCGCGCTCAACAACAAAGACCCAATGTAGCCATAAATAAATAAATAAATAAATTTATTTTTAAAAAATTGGGTATAAATACATTTGAATAACAATAACAAAATAATATAAAAGACATTTGCAACTACAGAAGAAGTAGAGGCACATGGGGGTTGAGGTGACAGCTTAGAGACTGATTTAGGATGAAGGTTATGCAGGGTCCAAACTAATCTTCTGATTTTAAAAATAGAGCAAAGGCAAACAGGAGAGATGATGAGCATGAAGGGTGTTAGCGTTTGAGGACAGCAGTAGTGGTGGTATGTTTTTGTTTAATTTCCCTGAGTCGCTAATTCAGTAAAATAAACACAAAATATCCTCACAAACCTCAGAGTACAAGTGGATGGAGACTCTCCTTAACACCTGCATGCGATTGGCATCTGTGTAGAAATAATCACAAGGAATAAATAAGGTGGATGATAAACCTAGAACAAAATAGCCCGCCAGTATAGCAGCTGAAACTGGGATGACTTTTGCTCCGTCTTAAAGTTGAGATCCCTGGTCCAATGCAGCACGGATTGAAGGGCCTGAACTCTTGAACTTCTGTGGTCTCTGGAAACTGACCAGTCAGGGCTGGTCAGCTTTAAGTCCCACACCGAGGGGAAAGGACTCAAGGTGGAAACAAAGTTGAGTAGGACCGGGATAGTAAAACAAAGGAAAGCCAAATCTCAGCTACAACTAATGAAAGAAACAGATCTAGGGAAACTTGAAAACCTACAAACAAGAAACAACAGCAGAGAGGGCTGTAAGAAGTTAAAAAGCTACGCTAAATATGGCCTCACATTGACTTCAGGAAAACTGATTTAATATAAACCGTGAGGTGCAGAAAAGTGTCAACTTCTGATTCCACCCAGCGTCATGAACAATGACAGGGGAGTAGCTCAGCACCCTACCGACAGTGAAAGAGTGCCAGCAGGACGTCCCCATAAAACAGATTCAATGTCGCCTACTGCTTCCAAATGTGACAGAACACGCTTCGAAAATGATAGAAGAAATAAAGCACAGTAAAAGTAGAAAAACTCAGGAATAAAATAAAATATGTCAGAACTGGAAGTGAAAACCATTTCAAGATGAAGAAAAAAAGTAAAAGGAACACAAAAGCAAATAAACCTAATGGAAAATGGCTAAAAGGGAAGATAAAATGAAGAGAAGGGCAACTGTAAAACGTTTGTAAGAAAGAGATTAAGGGGACTTCCAGTTCTGAATAATACGGAATAATGCATTAAACAATCAGCAACGACAGAATATTTGAAATACTGGTGGTCAGGCATTAGACAAAAGACAGCACACACTATATCCCCAGAGAAGGGGAAGAAACAAGGTCAGTTCAGCTGTAGCTCCCAGCTCGTGCCAGAAACAATGTTCTGCCTGCAGCGCAGGGAGAAGGAGCCCCAAGGGAGTCTGCCCACCTCGCTGAGCCGAGAGGCACAGCTCTGATTTCAGGGAGGGCAGGCCACCTCAAACAGAGGACGGAGCTTCACAGGGAGACAGAACCCCAGAGATATGCAGAGGGCTCCCCATGGTTCTTTAGCTGAGAACTGATGTGTGTTTGCATAAAAGTGTTTGAGGCTAGGGAAAGAACCACCCTCAGTGGGTGGGCAGACAATGTCTAGTGTCCTAACAGGGCTGGGAAGAGTTTGTATGCACACAAGGCAGAGTGGATACAACTTCTAAGGTTACATTACCTGGATGAACATTACCTAATCTTGAAAACAAACCTCAAAGAGATCCAACTAATTCAAAGGAGCTTAACTCTTTGCCCAAAGTTAAAGTTTATTGAAAGAAATACAACAAAATGGAGCCACCACCAACAAAAAATTTAATGTAGGGCATACAATCAAAAATGTTCAGCCATTCAAAAAAGCATGCAAATAAGACACATGAGCAGAAGAAAAAGCCATCAATAAAAACATTTACAGGGGCTTCCCTGGTGGCGCAGTGGTTGAGAATCTGCCTGCCGATGCAGGGGACACGGGTTCGAGCCCTGTCCGGGAAGATCCCGCATGCCGCAGAGCAACTGGGCCCGTGCGCCACAACTACTGAGGCTGTGCGTCTGGAGCTTGTGCTCCGCAACAAGAGAGGCCGAGATAGTGAGAGGCCCGCGCACCGCGATGAAGAGTGGCCCCCCCTCGCCGCAACTGGAGAAAGCCCTCGCACAGAAACGAAGACCCAACACAGCCAAAAATAAATAAATAAATTTAAAAAAATTTACAGAAATAATAAAGATGGAACTACTAAAGACATCAAAAGATGAATTATAATTATGCTATATATGTTTAAAATGTTGAAGAAACCATAACTGTTATAAGCTGAAAATAGAAGATATAAAGACAAATTAAACTTCTAAAGGTGAAAAATATAGTATCTGAAATTAAAAAAAAAATTCCTCTCGGGTAAAATTAACAGACAATTAGTTTATGCAAAACTAAAGAGCAGCATACTTGAATTCATAGCAATAGAAATTATCCCAAAATTTTCCCTCCCCAAAAAAAGAATTTAAAAATTGAACAGAGAGTTACTGATCTGTGAGACAGTATTAAACAGTCACATGTGGGCATAGTGGGATTCCAGAAAGGGAGAGGACATATATCCAAGAAACTCAATGAACAAAAGTAGAATAAACATAAACAAAACTCTACAAAAGCATGGTGAAATTTCTAAAAACTTATGAGAGGCAATCTTAAAGGAAACCAGAGGAAAAGACACTCATTAAATATAGAAGAAGGATAGTAGCCGATTTCTGTTAAGAAAAAGTGTAGGTCAGAACAAAATGAAGATATATTTTGATTGAACTGAAAGAAAAAATATACATAAACTAAAATTCTTTATACACCAAAGATGTCTTTCCAAGTTAAAGGAAAAATGAAGACTTTTTTAGACATACAAAGGCTGAGAGAGTTCATTGTCAGGAGACATACACTAAAAGGAATATTGAGGAAGTCTTTCAGGCAGAAGAAAAATTATACACAAGGGAAATTAAAATCTCCACAAAGGAATGAAATTGGTAAAAGTGTAAGCAAGTTTAAAGACTTTTCTCATTTATTAATCTCTTTCAAAAATTATTAAATTTTTAAGTTAAAAAAACACTCAGTGTAGCTTCGGGCTTATAGAATATGTAGAAGTAAAATATCTAAAAACAATAGGACAAAGAATGGGTTGGAGGAATTGAAGTATATTGTTGTAAGTTTCTTATATAATAAGTGAAATATAATATTAATTAAAATAGCTTATATCAAGTTAAAAATGTAAAGCAACCAGTAAAAGAGAAAAAGAGAGGACGTGATAATAATAGAGATAAACTAGAAACAGTAAAAAAAAAAAAATCTTAGTTAATCCACGAGATGAGAGAGGTAGAGAGGAAAAGGAACAAAGTACATATATGACAAATAGGAAAAGAATATTGAGATGGTAGATTTAAGCTTAATATCAATATTCGCAATAATTATAGATCTAAGTGGGCAACTTAGAAGGCAGTGGTTGTTGGATTGATTAGAATAAAGACTCAACTCCATGCTGTCAAAAAGAAATCTAATTTAAATAACCACAAGGAAAATCAGACTTCAGGGAAATGAATATTAAAATGGATAAAAGAAGGTCACTCTGTAATGATGGCACATCAGCCATAAATGCAACATGTATATGTACTCTTAAACCTCCTACTTGCCACCTAAGTTTTAAAAGTGAGATTAATTTTAATATATTTTATTCAATCTAAATATACAAATTTTATCATTTTAACATACAATCGACACAAAGCATTATTAATGATACTTTACAACCTTGGTCGCATTCTAAAACATTCAAATTCCAGTGTATAATTTGCATCACAGCACATCTCAATTCAGACAAGCTCCATTTTAACTGTCCAGTAGCTCCAGGCGGCTCACGGCTCCCTGTTGGACGTCCCCACCGCCTCTCCCCAGACAGTGGAGTTTTCCACCACTCAGAGAGGAGGCTCCTCCTGAAGAGGCCTGCAGAGCTCCAGAGGAGAGGTGGCCAAAGCTTTACTATTTTATCTTTGGCCCATGCTTTTCTTTCTTGGCCTTATTATGGTAGCCCATATGAAGAACATCATTGTTTTATTGGTGTATGTTTAGTTGTTGATTTTACAAATATTTTAGATTCATTGTTAGTCTTTTTTTCTAAAGGTCTCTTCTGCTTTTCTGCCCACAGCTGTTTCCACTGAGGTAAAGCCTCTTCTCTCTTTTCTCTACACTTTGAAATGAGAGGTACGCAGTTAGTCTATTTCGGTACTGCTTTTTGGGGAAAGTGCACAGAGATTTCAGTGCTCAATAAACTAAAAGTGAGAAAGTAATGGAGTGCTCATTTTTAAAATGCAGGTGCGAAAATACATTTGGATGCAGCAGAGTTACATACAGATATATGTAGAGCAGCAAACATAGAATAAAAATAATTTGAGGTTGTGCTTTTTCTAATTAGGATTTGTGACATCTATTACTTGCTGTTGGGGAAACTTCGTTCCCAGATTCATGAGGTGACGAGGAGACTTAAGCAGCCTCTTTGGAAAAAGGTTAATGAAACAGTTTATGTGGGATAGGAGAGACTGAAGGTAAGTTAAGTTGTATTTAAGAGTGCTATATTTGGGGGGGAATTGCCTGCTATTTTCACTAAGGTTAGAGCTGAAGAAAATTGGCTTCAACTGTAATAGAAGCAATTTAGCTGAGACATTACCAAGAAACTTCTTTCGGCATGAGTGAGGGTTGCAAAAGAAAGTATTACCATGGGAGTCCTTGACATTTCATTTTCTCAAATATGTATGTTTTAAAGGAAAGGGTAAACAGATAATAACTTGAGAGCATTACTGGGCTATACCTTTTCCCTAAAGTACAGGGAAGTAATAGAGAAACAGCAGTTCCCTGTTCTGTTTATTCCTTTAATCTTCTGTTCATTTAGATACACGAGCATTCGCCTCAAATGAAAAGAAAGCCAGAGAGGTGCTGGAAAAGCAGGAAATGTGCTGAGTCAGCGTGTGGACCAAAGGCTTGTGTGGTTATCACTTTCAGGCTGTTATAGTTTATTTTAATAATAAATAGTAAGAATTACCCCCAAACTACATTTCGTCATATTTTTTTTAATCTTTGAAAGTATGCTAAGCTTCTTTTCAACTCTGAAGATAATTTTATTTATTTTTCTAAGCATCAGTTTCTAGTGTTTATTCAAAAAGTGAATGGGCACCTCTATTGGTTGGTTCTTTTATCTTCCTGTGTATGGTTTCCCATTTTTCTACAAATATTTCAGAGCGATCGATTTTAATTTAAAAAAATTTTTTTTGGCCATGTGACATGTGGGATCCTAGCTCCCATGTGGGATCCTAGTTCCCTGACCAGGGATTGAACCCGCGGCCCCCTGCGTTGGGAGTGTGGAGTTTTAACCACTGGACCACCAGGGAAGTCCCCAGTTTTAAATTTTAAATAAGTTAAATATCATTTCTCTTATGTGGGCAGTTGTATGGCATATAGGTGGTGACAGCACACAGCTTTCTTCAGAGGTGACTGAGCTGGGGGTGGGCTTGGAGAGTGTGCGAGAGCCTGGCAGTGGGCTCCAGCCACACAGAACTCACCACTGCTAAACTCTAGGTTCACCTACTCTCCTCGCAATTAATCACCCTTCCTAGCCCTGGAATTGTTGTGTGAATGATGTACTGCAGAGTACCTGTGAGATTACACTTCACGGTATGTACTTTGAGGAGACATAGAAATAGTGAGAGCCACTGCTATGTACTCTCTTATTCTCGTTCCTTCAGCATGCACTTGAGGCCAATCTGTTCCCATCGCTAAAAATCCTCTTTTGACAACGGGCTTCTGAGATACTGCGATTTATATGAAATATATATATTTGGTCATTCAGGTGTCCAAAATATATTTCCCAGATGTATTTAGTCTTCTTGTATAGTTCCTGGCTCACAGCTCCCCAAATCAGAATTTTCTGATTGATAAGAGCAATGGGCACATCGTTTGTCATAATATCTGGTCTCTTGTCCTCAGTTCCTGAAAATGCTTCAGAACCATAAAGGTGAAATGGGTGTTTTGTTATTCACAACAAGTCCCTTTCCATCATTATGGGGTTTATGATTCTGAAGGTGATTTTTGGATCCTACCCCAGGGTGGGGCTGGTTTGTCAGGAGAACCAACCACGTGATTAGAGGGTGGGAACTTTCAGTCCCACCCCCAGACCTCCAGGGAGGAGAGAGGGGCTGGAAGTTGAATCAGCCAACATTGGCCAATGATTTAGTCCATCATGGCTATGTAATGAAGCTTCCATTAAAAACCCCAAAGGAAACTTCCAGTTATAGGGTAAATAAGTACTAGGAATGTAAGGTACAACGTGATAAACATAATTAACATTGCTGTATGTTATATATGAAAGTTAAGAGAGTAAATCCTAAGATTTCTCATCACAAAGAAAAAAATTTTTTTCTTTTTCTTTATGTTTTTATTTATATGAGATGACGGATGTTCACTAAACTTACTGTGGTCATCATTTCTTGACGCATGTAAGCCCCATCGTTATGCTGTGCACCTCAACTTCTACAGTGCTATATGTCAACTATATGGCAATCAAACTGGAAAACAAAACCAAAAACAAACCAAAAACAACCTCAAGGGGAGCTTTTTCACCCTTGTTGGAGAGCTTCTACATCAGGGATCCAGAACACTTCTGCTGCCACGTGGATGGGGCCCCAAGCTCCAGGAGGCTGGAAGCCCCTTGTTTGGAACCTCTCCCCCATGTATCTCTTCACCTGGTTCCATTTTCACGTTGTTTTCTGTATATTCTTAAAGTTATATTCTTACTGGTTACCCTTGGGATGACAGTTAACATCTTCACTTATGGGGCTTACCTGGTGGCGCAGTGGTTAAGAATCCGCCTGCCGATGCAGGGGACACGGGTTCGTGCCCCAGTCCGGGAAGATCCCACATGCCGCGGAGCGGCTGGGCCCGTGAGCCATGGCCACTGAGCCTGCGCGTCCGGAGCCTGTGCTCCGCAACGGGAGAGGCCACAACAGTGAGAGGCCCGCGTAACGCAAAAAAAAAAAAAACCCCAAACATCTTCACTTATAACAAAGGAGTTAAATTATCCACCTCGCTTCAATTTTATGCTAAAACTCATCCCCTAGACAGCCCAATCCTCCTCCTTTATGTTGTTATCACAAATTACTTTTTACACATGTTGTACATACTAACATAGATTTAAAATTGTTTTTATACATTTGTCTTTTAAATCACACAGGGAACAAAGAGGGCTTACAGATCAAAAGCACAGTAATAACAGTCTTTATTCACTAATGTGGTTACCTTTAGCAAGATTCTTTATTTCTTCATATGGCTTTGATTCTACCATGACAGACTCCTTTTAGCATTTCCCTTACGGCAGGTCTATTCAAAATACACTCTCTCATCTTTTGTGTACCTGGAAATGTCTTAATTTATCCCTCATTTTTAAAGAATATTTCGCTGGATATAAAATTCTTAGTTAACATTTTTCTCTCTCAGCATTTTAAATGTTTCGTCTCACTGCCATCTGTCTTCTGTAGTTTCTGATGGGAAACTGGCTGTTAATTTTACTGAGGTGTACTTTTAAGTTATGCATCATTTCTCTTGCTGCTTTCAAGATTCCCTCTTTGTTTTTGACTTTCAACTATTTGATTATGTTTCCCATTTGTAGATTCATATATAGGGAAATTTTTGGCCATTATTTCTTCAAATACACCTTTACTCCTTTATTTCTCTCATCTTCTGGAATGCTCATTCTGTGTGTGTTGGTATACTCAGTGGTGTCCTACGAGTCTCTTGGAATATTTACACGTTTCTTCTTTCTGTTTTCTTTCTCTCCTCAGGCTGGGTAATTTCAATTTTTTCTGAAGATTGACCATTCTTTCTCCTACTTTAGAACTCCTCTAGTGAAATTTTCTTTTCAGTTATTGTACTTTTCGACTCTAGAATTTGTGTTTGGTTTCTTTTTATGAATTCTAGCTCTATTCATAATCTCAATTTGTCAAGACACCATTATCTTGGTTTCCTTTGGTTCTTTGTGCATGGTTCCTATAGCTTTTGATCATATATAAAGCAGTTGATTTAAAGTCTTTGTTGAGTAAGTCCAAGCTTGTCCTCTGAAGTGATCATTTTTGTCAATTCTTGTATTTCTTCTGAGTGGGCTGTACTTTTACATTTCTTTGAATATCTCATAATTTCATGTTGAAGCCTAAACATTTTGAATATTATGATGTGATAAATCTCGAAATCAAATTGCTGACCTCTTTCAGTTTTGTTGTTATTCTTTACTACACATTGTAGTCATTTGTTGTTTGATACATTTGCTATACTATTTTTTAAAGATTGTATTCTTTGTCATGTGTAGTTTATGAAGTCTCTGTTCCTTTAGATTATGGTAAGCTATTGGCTTGACACAGAATTCCTTAAATGTCTAGAGACACAGAAAGAAAAGAAGAAGGTTCTAGTCCCTGGGGTTTGCTGATTGGCTCTGTGCTGTGGCACTCCTTTGGTGCTTAGCCAGACTGTTTAGTTGTCTTCCTTAGCCTCCACTCTGCTTATACTGAGTCTAAAGATCAGCTGGAGGTGAAAGCCTAGGGTCTTCTCCATTTCTTCCTGAGCATGACTTTTTCCCTGAGTATGTGGCTGGCTTTCTAGATACCCTGTTATATGCCAGAGTATTTTGAAGTCCTTATGCCCTAAATTAACTCTCTCCCTGGCTTTCCCTCCAAGGCTTTTTGGCATGTCTATTTATGTCCCAACTGTAATCTTTTATCCCAGGCATCAGCAGCTTGTTAATTTCAATGTTGTCAAGCAATGCTGTTCACTTAGGGATTTTCACTCCCTAAGAGAATTCAAATTAGGCTAAACAGATGCAAATGTTTTGCATCAATCAGGGAACCATCAGAAAGGCTTAACAGACAACACAATTCCTTGAAAATAAAGCCCACTCTGCTCCCTCCATAACCAGACTGCCACCCTGAGAACATGGGCTACCATCCTCACCACCACTGAGTCAGACAGGGGAAGTGAAACAACTAAGTTAAAAGGCCACGAAGCCTTCCTACTATGTTTAAGTCAACTTTTTTCTGATTAAGTGTTCACTGTGTTTCTATAAATCTGATTATTTTCCAGAGTTCTGACAAATTTGATTCAGACAGATTTGGCTTGTTTTTCCCTCAATGTTTCTGTCGAGGGCCAGGCCCTTGGAGCTCCCTACTATGCTATTTTAACTGAAATGACCATTCTTGCCTAGTTCCTGAGTTTAGCCGAACATTAAATAAGTAAATAAGTATGATGCTGGATTTTAGGCTGAGAATATATCTTTTACATATTAAAAAAGATACACGAATTCCTATTTTATATACAGTTTAGTTATTTTTTCAGGGTGGTGTTTTGCCTAATGTTTTCTGTGCAAGTATATAGATTATCACATTATTTTTATATTAAGATTTATAAACATAAATGTTTGAATGTATAGTATATCTTAATTACGACGAACCTCTCACTCCTAGAATCAGTCCCGTTTGGTTGTTATGTATTACTGTTTTAATGTGCAATTTAATTGTTTGTTTCTATTTTATTTGTGATTTGTGTATTAATATTTGAAGTGAGATAGGCTTAGAGTTATCTATTGTATGCAATGTTTATGATACAGTTATATTTCTGTTTCTTAGAAAGAAGTTGGAATGTTCCCTTTCCTTTCTATGCTCTGGGGCAATTTAAATGGCCCTAGCATTACATGATGTATGCCAGTGTTTTAAAACACTGCGAAACTTAATATTATGGGGACTAGCAGACTTAGTTTGAGATGTTGAAAAGTATTTCTTTTGAGGTTTAATTTTTCAGGCCACTGCAATAAAATGAAGTAGAATGAATCAAATACATTATTCAGTATTTTAGTGTTAAAGAAGGATTAATCATCTTCCAAAGTAAAATTTAAGATTATTACTCACACTACTTGGGCCTACCCTCATCTTAGCCTATGATGCTCCCTGACATTTTTAAATGGAGAAATAGATAATATTACTTATCCTTCCTCTTTCAGGGTGAAAACAGACCGAATACATCAGGTGCACAATTTCATCATCTGAATAAAAACTCCCTTCAATTTAAAGGTGTGAACATAAACGTTAATCTTTCATTTATCTTCAATAAAACTGTTAATTAAATATTTCACACTTCTTCAGCTGCTTTTATCAAAAACTTGTAGGCTAGAATTTCTGAGGCAGTCTTCTAGGCAGTAAGCAAATTATTAGGGAAAATACTGTGTTTGCAACTCATATTTAAGGAGACAGTGGGCTGAACATACACATAATTTGGGAGTGGGTAAATGTAAAGGATAAATTTTTAATATTTTTTCAGTGGAAGAAAAGGTATGTATAATTTATGAATTATTTATACAAGTAAGGCAAAAATATTTGAAGAGGAAAATGGTATACCCACTTTTTAAAGAAAGAATATGTAGAATCAAATTGTCATTTTAACAGGACCAAACATTTAAATTATTTAATTTTTCCATGAAAATTTTCTTCCAGATAATGATGGACACATATTCTTTGAATGACTGAATTTTATGTACTTCATAAAGAAACAAACTTCCTTTTTTAGGAAAAGTCAGAAGCTAGTAATGTATTCATATCCTTGCAAAAGTATCTCTTTTTACTGAGAATGTTGTTAGATGTTTCAGAAAGGACTTAGAAAAATTACTGACCCAATATCCTAAATTAACAGGGCAAACCACCATCACAGACTGTGGAGAGACAAGTGAATACAAAGAGATACAGATTTGTTTACCTGGAGCAGAAGTCACAGGAGGTGTAAACTGATAGTAACACTTCGATGCTAATATGGATGACCAGCGCTTCAGGATGAGTGGGAACTAGGGTAAGAGTGAGAAGCTCCTGGAGACCACAGTCTACGTGAGGGGTCTGCTTCCCTGGGCTCCACCTCCAGGAACCCCTTCAGGATCTGCATGTAAGGGTGTCTTCCTGGCTCTGGCAGAGAAAGGGGAAAGTGATCACTATGGAAACACTGAGAATTCTCCAAAGACCTACACTCTAGGGGAAAAAGTGCCAGAGCCCAACCCTGAAACTTTATGCCAAACTGGGGAAGGGACCTTACTCCTGCCCTCCCCAGCCTTCTTATATTACCTGGGGGAGGGTAACCCTTAGTCAGGAGTTAATAGTTCATAGAAATGCATTGAAAATCAATCAGGCAGGCAAGGGAGTAGGATCTAGAGGAGGGAAAAAGAAACCACGCCACTGGAGAAGCACTCAAGAAGATCAGAGACCCAAGACATCGGCCAAATAAAACACTAAGGCTTACCTGGGACATTATAGAAAGTCCCTCCCACAAACCTACCAAAGCATACAATCTGGAAGCCTACAGTCCAGAAGAAAGACAAAAGCAAAGATAGTAGAGAAATCTGAAGACTCTTGTACCTATACCTAAAAAAACAGTAGACACAGCCCAACTCTTAGCCAAATTAATGTAAATACTTACACTATAGACCTGTTTACTTTAATTCTACTACCTATATAACATTTCATATTGATAATAAAAAATTGTAAGACAGTCAAAAAGCAAGAGAAAACAGTCTAAAGAAACAAAGCAACCATCAGAACTAGATTCAAATATAATACAGATGTTGGGATTACCAGATTGACAATTTAAATAACAATGATTAATATTTTAAGAACTCTAATGGAAAAAGCAGACAGCATAAAAGAACGGATAGATAATATAAGTAGAGAGATGGAAATGCTAAGAAAAATGGAAATGTTAGAAAGTTAAAAGCACAGTATCATAAATGAAGAATATCTTCAATGAGCTCATTTATAGACTGAACAGGGCCAAGGAAAGAATAAGTGTTCTTGAAGATGTGTTAAAAGAAACTCCTCCAAACTGATATGCAAAGAGAAAAAAGAAAGGAAAATTGAAAGGAACATCCAGGGGCTATGGAACACTCAGGTTTATGGATTCACAGAATGAGAAGAACATGAGAACAGAGCAGGAGAAATATTTGAAATAATGGCTGAGAAATGTCCAAAATAAATGGAGACATGTTCATATTCATGCATTAGAAGATTCAATGTTTTTAAGATGTCAAATCTTGCCCAGTAGATTTATAGGTTAAAAAAATTCACAGTAAAATTCCAGCAAGGTATTTTGTAGGTGTTGATAAAATGATTCTGAGATTTTATAATATCAGAAGGCAAAGGACCTACAATAGCCAATACAATTCTGAAAAAGAAAAATAAGTTTAATGAACTCACATTTCCTGAGTTCAAACTTATTATAAGACTATCAAATCCAACTTGTTATTGGTGAAAAGACAGACATAAATAAAAGGCAGAAAATGGAGACCTCAGAAAGAACTTGCAAATATATATCTTTGACAAAGAAATGATCTTTCACAGAAGAGCAAAGACAATATGATACAGAAAGAATAGCATTTTCAACAGATGGCACTGGAAAAGCTGGGAATTCAAATGAGAAGAAAAAATCAGTGAAAATGATGACACGACAATTGAAATTATCCGGAGGATCAGAAAGTAAACAGAATGATTGACATATTCTAAGAAACCTGTAGGATACCATCAAGCAGATCAACATACACATTACAAGAAGAGAGTCAGTAAAGAGACAGAAGGAGAAGAGAGCCATAAAGAGGCAAAAAGAATATATGAAGAAAAAATAGCCAAAAACTTTACAAGTTTGACAAAATACATGAATCTACACATCTAAGGAGCTCAACGAACTCAATAGGCTAAATTCAGAGAGATCCGCAGTGAAGAGAGAATGATCAGAATGTCAAGAGACAAAGAGATAATCCTGAATCTAGAGAGAAAGTAGCAGTGTGTTATGTGCAAGGGATCCTCAGCCATATTAGCAGCTGAATTTTCATAAATCATGGCAGCCAGAGGAGGTGGGATAACATATTAAAAAAATTCTTGTCAGTCAAGAATTCCATACTAGCCCCTGGCAAAATTAACTTATAAAAATGAAGGAGAAATGAAGTCATTCTCAGATACACACAGGCTGATGGAGTTCATTACCAGTAGACCTGCCCTAAAAGGAGTCCTGCTTAAGGAAGTCCTACAGGTTGAAATAAAAGGACCCTATATAGTAACTTGAAGCCACAAGAAGAAACAAAGACCTCTAGTAAAGATAACTATATATATATACGTATATATATATATATATACGTATACACACACACACACACACACACACAAATTGGAATAGAATTTGAGAGTACAACAATAAGCCCATACACCTATGACTGACTGATTTTCAGTAAGGGTATCAACACGATTCAATGCAAAAGAATAGTCTCTTCTGTGGTCCTGGAATTACTGGATATCCACATGCAAAAGAATGAAGTTGGACCCCTATCTCACATCATATAAAAAATTAATTAAAAATGGATCAACAACCTAAATATTAGAACTAAGACTATAAAACTCATAGAAGAAAACACAGGGGTAAACCTTTGTAATCTTGGATTTGTCAGTAGATTCTTAGATATGACTCCAAAAACACTGGCACAGAATTAAAAATAGATAAATACACGGGGAGGGGGAAGGGTAAGCTGGGACAAAGTGAGAGTGGCATGGACATATAAACACTACCAAACGTAAAATAGATAGCTAGTGGGAAGCAGCCGCATAGCACAGGGAGATCAGCTCAGTGCTTTGTGACCACCTAGAGGGGTGGGATAGGGAGGGTGGGAGGGAGACGCAAGAGGGAGCAGATATGGGGATATATGTGTACGTATAGCTGATTCACTTTGTTATACGGCAGAAACTAACACACCAGTGTAAAGCAATTATACTCCAATAAAGATGTTAAAAAAACAAAACAACAACAACAACAAAATAGATAAATCTAACTAGCAAAGCTAAAACTTTGTGTATCAGAAGACGTTACCAAGAAAGTGAAAAGACAACCTACAGAATGGGAGAAAATATTTGCTACTCTTAGACCTGATAAGGACTAGTATCAAGATTATATTAAGTACTTTTACAACAAATAAAAACCAAAACAGGGCTTCCCTGGTGGCGCAGTGGTTGCGCGTCCGCCTGCCGATGCAGGGGAACCGGGTTCGCGCCCCGGTCCGGGAGGATCCCGCATGCCGCGGAGCGGCTGGGCCCGTGAGCCATGGCCGCTGAGCCTGCGCGTCCGGAGCCTGTGCTCCGCAACGGGAGAGGCCACAACAGTGAGAGGCCCGTGTACCGCAAAAAAAAAAAAAAACCAAAACAAAAATTAGGAAAATGTGCAAAGAACTTGAAAAACATTTTTTCAAAGAATATATGCAAATGTCCAACATGCACACAAAAGGATGCTCGACATCATTATCCTTTAGTGAAATGCAAGTTTTTTAACTTGCATTTAACTTTTTAACGTTTTCAACTTTAAAGATATGAATAACATCCAAATATTATGCCTGCTTCACATAATAAAAATAGTATTATTTGAAGTTCTATCCGTGCCAGACAGAATGAATTTGCCATTCATATATATTAAGAACTGTAGTTAAAATAATCTAATGAGGTGTGATACGTGAAGCTGTTTTCAAAGCACTTAAAATCAGATGCAAAAGCAAGAAATTAAACTGAATCTACAATTGGACTTTTTATAAAATAAAAGTAGATTTTACTGATATAAAAGAATATTCCTAATGCTACTTCAGCAGTCCAGGCGGTGTGTTCAGAATCCTTTATCAGCTTTTCTTCACAACTAACGGAAAAGAAAAAGACGAGGTACTATTGTCAGGACCTAAAACTCCTTGCCTGATTTACATTTTAAAATTAAAGTGCTATTGGATACTCTAGAAAGTCTTATTAGAATGCAAATAATATCTGAACACAGAGATGTGAGAAATCGTGCGTAGGTGTGGTAAATAGGGTCACTAAAGAAAAGAATAGCAAAGAATAGCTACAAAGAGCAGCAATCCAAAGTCAATACAGCCATCTACAAGTAAAGAGCAGGGAGAATAACAGCCGGTGTCTAAATAGTTAGAAAAAGATTCATGATGCTGAAGGACTATGAAAGCTGAGGTGCCCATCTTTTTCCACTGATGATGGAGATGATGTATTCTCTCCTCACCTCTATTCTTTTTCACTGTTCTCCATCCATAAAATCCTACAACTCCCTAGTGTTCCTTTTCTTTACTTGGTCAATGTGTTTAATTCTTCACCGAATAGGTGACTTTGGTTACTCTTTTCTTAATTACTGCCGGTCCTTTAAATTTTCCATTAAAAGGTAATTACGGGGCTTCCCTGGTGGCGCAGTGGTTGCGCGTCCGCCTGCCGATGCAGGGGAACCGGGTTCGCGCCCCGGTCTGGGAGGATCCCACATGCCGCGGAGCGGCTGGGCCCGTGAGCCGTGGCCGCTGAGCCTGCGCGTCCGGAGCCTGT
>NC_041228.1:79487924-79535817 GCF_002837175.3 Physeter macrocephalus
ACGCAAAAAAAAAAAAAAAAAAAAAAAAATATATATATATATATATATATATAACCTAAAAGGTAATTACGTAGAGGAACATTCCCTGCCCTTCAGCCTGATATATATCCTGTCTTTTGTGACAACCATTATTCTCTTTATTTTTTATGTTATTTGATCAACTGTGAACAAGGTAGGAAAATGTTAACTCTTAAAGAGAGAAGCGCGTTGAATAGGTGTGGAGAGGTGATGTAGGGGAGGAGTCTTCCTCAGAAAAGAATATCTAAGTATTAACACAGACTGTGAAAAACCCATCAGAAACCGCAGTTTTGCTGGGGTTGTTTTTCTGAAACCAGAGAGGCGCAAAGATGAAATCCTAGGCTGTGCAGGTTTCCTACCAAATACCAGACAGTGGGCTGTATAACTGAGTCCGAAAAGGAGGTGATGCAGAGGCAAGCAGATTAATACCAGGAGGGCTTGAGGGGCCAGCTGGGCAGATAGCAAACGTTAGAGCTCAGGGACCTGAGTCCTGTAGGTTCGACAATGCAGGCGTGTACCTTGTGGGTCCCGTAAACCGCAAAAGGCTTTGGTAGAACCATTCCAGCTGATCCCAGGTAGGGAAGTCCTGTTGGGTGGGGATAAGGGTGTGTCACACTGAGTAGTGCAGATAAATCTCATAAGACAGTCCTGAGCCCTGATGTCATCCCCCGTCTTCAACAGGTCTGGGTCAGCAGTAGTCAGATGCACAGATTGGCTGCAGGGGGAAATGACCCCCAGCAAGTGTTGTTGCAGCAACGTGCTGTCTGCTCTTTGGGCCCCCATCCTCCCAGCATCCAGGTGTAACTGCCCAGGTGCCAGGGGGAGTCCATTACAGCTCTGGATCATTGCAGGTGACCCTTCCTTAGTAGGGGCAACGGATTCTGCTGGGCCAAGGAGAAAGGAAGCAAAGAAACACGTGGCCTACCATCGCAAACGCGGTAGGCTGGACACACAAAGCCACAGGTTGAGGCAGTACCTGCATTTTCACTTCTGTGGCCCTGTCACCAACCCCCATCACACCACAGTGTTTTCCCTCCACCAGCTGTGTTTGAACCTCTGAGACATTCTGGACCTTACTGGGCTTATTGGATTTGGAGGCCTTTAGTGGACGCCTTTTCTGCCTGGAACGCGCTTTAGAATTCTGAGTGAAGTTGAGGAATTTTAGAGGTTACTGGTCTATTCCCCACACGAAGGCAGCAGAGAAAACCCAAGCAAAGGATGTATCTGGAAGGAAAACGATGGGTGAGGCATGTTCTAGTTTTGTTGCTTATTTGTTTCAGTTTGATTTGTGCTAGATTTCTGTACTTACGAGCAAGGTGAGTTCTACTAGGAGGTGTAAGTATATAGTGACTGCTGTAGTTGTTATGGTTTGTGTGGGGTGAGGTTGGTGAGAGGGCCACTGACAGAAGGAAAGATCCATGTACAAGGTTTAGCGGAGGGAAGCGGACATGCAACTCAGTGAGGTGCTGCACCAGATCAGCAGAAAGCATATTACCAGGTCATATTTCTGTTACTTCTAGGACTAAATATATTATATAGTATTAAATATAAAAATAAATTTCTGCTTCATAGTTATGTACAGTTTTTATAATAATACAAAGGGAAGTATAACATTTACATTTTTAGTGTATAGATGGCCTTATTATAAGTTTTAACTAATTAAAGAAAATAGTATTTCATAAATACCAAGGTACACAATTTTCTATATCTGTTGAGTCTTTATATAAACAAAATTGTAATAATTAGCACTGGGGTTAGTCATTAAAAGTCAAAAACTAAATTAGTCAAAGAGAATATTAATTTTCACTGGACCTGGAATACCAGAGCGTACTCACTCTCATGTGTTTTTCCTACCATGGTTTTCACATGGATGTTCCACTAGAAGAGGTCATGAATAAACCGGCTTAAATTTAAAGATTCAATAAAAATATGTCATTTTTATTGACTATTTATATGTGTCAGGCACTGTGATAAGCGTATAACACATATTTCAGTTTTTTAGTATTGAAGTGCTTGCTATATTAGACTCACCCCACTTTAAAAGGTAATAAAACTCAAAGCATAAGAAGTTTGCCCAACATCACCCAGCTTGTACGCGTTTAAGTCTGGATAAGAACCCCACCGAGCTACTCCAGAGACTGTGTCTCTCACCTTTACACGACACTGACGTGCACGTGAATAACCGATTCGGCGCGTCCGAGGTGGAGCCTGAGGTCCTGCATCTCTGTTGAGCCCTCAGTGGCGCTGAAGCTGTTCCTCCAATCCAAGAACCAGACTTTGCATAACAAGATTCCTCTCTAGACCTCCTCTGTTCAAACATGACAGTCACTATATTTGTGAGGCCGCGGCGTACCTTAGGGAGTCACCGTAGTTCTTAAAATAGTGTTAAAGAAGGAAAATCACATGAACTGTTTTTAAAAAGCCATTGAGTATTTGTCCTGTAGGTGGATATGCTTGTATTTCCCTCAGGCACATGGTTTGTGTGTGGTTTTGGTTTATGTATTTTTATTCTTTTCTCGTTCTTTAAAGATTGCACTCATCACCAAGATGTGTGTATAACCTGGGCATTAGACTGCTCTATGTGTCAGTAGTTTCTAAATTTTTGGGGGGGAAATCCTCCTTTCTTGCATTATCTGGTTCTGATAGGGCTTCCAATAATACATCTCATTAGCTGGTTTAGTTATTTATCCAGGGGTGCACGAGAGAACAAAACCATTTTTGATCAGGGACCACTGATCAGTGATGACATAACCCTGAAGGGCTCTGTAGCCTCGTCCTCCCTCTACACCTCCTACCCACACCTGGAGGAAGTATGCATGTAGTAGCGGAACATGGGGCTGACAAAGAAGGGACAGTTTTGAACCAAGAATTCAGGTGAGGTGAGAGTTAGTTGATATCCTTCAAATCTCTGAATTCTCCAAAGAGGACTTATTCCAAGATTTCCCAGTTATAAGGGCCAGTGCATTGTATTGTCGGCTTCATTAGGAATGGTTTGATGTTCCATCCTGTACGAGTTAAAGCATGCTGGGGTCATGTCTGTTTGTGTCTCAGCTTTATCTCCTCCCAGCTTTCTTTTTTTGACCCTGAAAAATTTGCTTCACTACTAACAATAGCAACTATATCTTAAATAGTTTGAGGATTAAAAGACATTGTGCATATGCACAAAATAAGCACTTAATAGACACATGCAGTTATAAAACCATATCATGTAAAACAAGACTCTGCTCAGGATTCACAGTGGTAGGAAAAAGAAGTGGGAAGATGAGGAGAAAGACAAACACTGCTTCTACACCCCTCTCAGCTTCTCTACTTTTTTTTCTTTCTTCAGCAGTGCTTCTCACCTTCTATGGTACCATGCAATTGACTTTGTTGCTTATTATTTTATACTTTATTTCATATAGGATGTAAAATTCCACAGAGGAGGGGAAGTTTCTCTGTTTTTTTACTGATACGTGAAAGAACTTAGAACAGTGCTTCATAGGGTCAAAGAGACTGAGAACAAGTGCTCAATAAATATCTGTTGAATAAATTTAAAGAGGTCTGCTCTGCTGTGAGAGGACTGCAAAGGAATGTTTATGGTTATCACTCGGCGCTGATAGAAGGAATAGAAAAATATTCCCCTGAGAATTTGTAACCAAAATCCAGGCTTCACATGAGTTTGGAGCTTGAGTTCCAACTCCCTGTGTTTCTGAAAACCTCAGACAACTTATTTGGAAGTAGACTCTGGTCTATGGTGCCACTAGGCACCTGGCAGAAACAAATGCTAATTTTCTTCCAAGGAACAGACCTTTAGCCCAGGACTCAATATTTGAAATTTGCGAGCCCCAAAATATGAGCTCCAAGTAAGCAAGACAGAACAGAACCAAAAACGAACGCACAAAAAACAAAAACAAGACAAATGCAAATACCATGAAAGCCAGAAGGAACACCAGACATCAGAGTCACAGCTGCAAGGCTTTGAGTCATGGCAGAGTCTCAGACTGGGAAATAAATCAAGAGAAATGCCAGAAAGCAGAGAAGGAGAAACCTAGACAGAAATTCCCTAAATAAGGAAGAAATAAATCCATATGTATGACTAAGCATTATGAACGTAGGAATTAACTATCCATTGAAAAATCATAGATTGTCAAATTAGCTTTTTAAAAAATATGGCATTGGGGCTTCCCTGGTGGCACAGTGGTTGCGAGTCCGCCTGCCGATGCAGGGGAACCGGGTTTGCGCCCCGGTCCGGGAGGATCCCACGTGCCGCGGAGCGGCTGGGCCCGTGAGCCGTGGCCGCTGGGCCTGCGCGTCTGGAGCTTGTGCTCCGCGGCGGAGGCCACAACAGAGGGAGGCCCGCATACCACAAAAAAAAAAAAAAATATGGCATAACACAGCTATGAAGCAGAAAATGAAATGTGGGGATATAATGAACCACACTAAATAAAGTTGTAAAGCCATATTAATATCAGAAAACGTAAACCTTAAATAAAAAAGAAAGCATTACCAAAGATAAATGTGACTGCTACATAAGGACAAGAAAATAATTAATCAAGAAGACATAATTTGCTACTCGTAGCCAATGACTACCATAGCCTTAATATACATAATTTGCACATTAACAGACCTACAAGGAGATATTAAGTCCATAAGAATAGAGAAGGATTTCATCACTATCTCCCAATTACTGATGATCATAAAAGTTTGTGAGATAGTTCACTAGAAAAATTGTTTCAAAAGTGTTCATAGGAAAAAATGTGTTGGCAACAAACTGTAAGCTACATAAATATCTATTAATTTCAAAAGGAAAGACTAATTTACTATGATATATATTGAACTTTTGGGTATCTATCCAAGAGAAATGAAAATGGTGCACGGATGTTCATAGCAGGTTTAATTATAATAGTCAACAGCAGGAAACAACCCAGATGTCCATCAGCAAATGAATAGTTAAATAAATTATGGCACATCAATACCATGGGATACTATGCAGCAGTAAAAAATTCAAAATATTGACCCATAACCACCGCATGGATCTCAAGGGGATACTGCTGATGAAAAAGGCCGATCTCAAAAGAGTCAATGATGTATGATTCCATTTACATAACATTCTTGCAATGACAAAATTACAGACATGGAAAAAAGTGAATGATTACAAGGAGTCAATTACTTGGAAATAAAGTCATTAGCATTTACCTCTTGGGTCCAATGAACCCTTTTAAATTCTTTATATTCTAAGTCATTTTATTCATTTTATATGAGTAAGAATAAAGGAATAATGAAAAGCAGCTTATCAGAAATTGTGATAAAATTTAACCATAGCAAACCCCAAATTTATTCCTCATTTCCCTGGTTTTCAATTTATATGTACCCCAAATGGGCAGTGTCTTCTGGATGCAAATAACTGCTCATAATCATCATCATGGAGCTGGAAAAATATCCATCCCGTAAATGCTAATACTAGATTCCAAATATGTCAATTCCAGCTTATCATTACTAGTGATTCCTCCTGCATTTCCAGCATCAAAGTACAATACTTGAATAATTTTTGAAACCTCTGATCGCTCATCATTATCTTGAAGAGAAGATGACCATCTTCTTGCTATATTACTACATGTCTTTAATTTTTATTTGTAAGCATCACTCAGAATGATCTATCCAATAATTTAAAAATATCTACACCATTTATTTCCTTCCAGTGACCTTTGTTTATTCACTTGCTTCATCATTTGTCAACTTCCAAAAAGCGTCAAGTAACTTTTGGCACATGAACACAATGAAGAATGAAAAATGTAAGCTGGGAAGGGCCAGGGTCTTGTCACAAAATACTGCATGATGAAATCCTTCCTGTTGAATGGCCAGACTAACATGAACATCATATTGCCTTTTTAACTGAGGCATACGTTGCCTATCCATTATTCCTAAGTTTGAGAAGATTTGTCTAGGATGTCATCTGAGTATTTCTCTGATATCTCATTTATATAATCAAATTCATCACCATCATTACAATCTCAAGCGTTGCTATCTGTTTGCTGTCCTTTCTGAATTTTTAAAATAATTGTGACATGTCTTTCACTGGCAATTTTTTTGTCTCTTTGCCGTTTTTAGTGAAGGATACAAGATTCATTCTCAGCTGTTTTCAATAAAATTTAAAAAACAGTCTCTGAAGATGGTGTCTCCAGTCTCCTATACATTTTTGAAAATGCAGAACTCTGGGCAATGCCATGAGAAAACTGACTGATCATGCAATAGCGATAGTTTATTGTACTTTTATATCATCCTTTAAAGCAGGGGTAGGCAAATTGTTGCTGCAAAGAACCAAACAGTAAATATTTTAGCTTTGGGGGCTATATAGTCTGTGTCATCCTGTCTCACCTCTGTCTTTGCAGCGTGAAAGCAGATGTAGACAATATATAACGCATGCACTTGAAGGTGATCTCATAAATCTTTATTTATACAATCAGGAGGAAGGCTGTGTTTGACCCACAGCTGCAGTATGCCAGACCTGTTTAAGGATGCCATAATTCTTTTGTTTCCTCATTATTTCAGTGTATTTTAGACTCCTGGGGAATAATTTCTGTGCAGCAATAGTAAATTTTATTTTTGGTTTCTGAATGATATCTAAATAAGAATAAAATAACGAAATACCAATTCTTGCAAATTCTTTTAACAGCACAAAAAGCTCAAACTAAAAGTTCAGTGGATGCTGGTAGACTTTTTATCTGGAGATAAAGGAAGGTCCTGAACTGAGGTGAGAAAATGGACTCTCTCTCATCTGAATTTGTCCTCCAAAATTGTTACCTGATAACAAGTATCAGTGACAGTTAACCACAGAGGATGAAAAGAATTATCTGGAGGTGTGCAACCATAGCAGCTCTGCAGTCAGCAATTAAACTTTGCAGTAGTAGCCAGGTGAGAAAAATGGACCTTTTTATAAATCTAAGGTACATCATGACAAAAGGAATCTGGAATGTTAAGCCTCGGAGTCTTGAGTGATACTAAATTGATCCAATTTTGGTAGTGACCCTTGCTTTCCATAAGAAGGTATATACATTCTTTCTGAAGAAAGCTTGGCTAATTCAAGCCCTCAAAACACACGCAAACGAAGACTGAGCACAAATGAACACACAAGCAAAATCCAGTGTAGGAAATAAGCCACAGTGGATGAAGGACAGTAGCAACGGAATAGAAATATTGTCCCTGCAACTTATGATCCCCAAGTATTTTAGGTGTTATATTTATTATATAAAAATATAAAATGCTTATAAAAGGTCACATCACAAAAGCACAAAAATAAGAAAATAATAGTTACCAACTTTAGTTGATTTTTCATCCTAAATTCTTCTGTCTCAAACGCATCTCTTTTCTTTTTCTTCTGGTCGCACCGCATGCAGGATTTTAGTTCCCCGCCCGGGGATCGAACCCGCGCCCCCTGCAGTGGAAGCACGGAGTCTTAACCGCCGGACCGCCGGGGAGGTCCTCAAGTGCATCTCTTCTCCTCCATGGTATCACCATAGCCTCTCCCAGGTGGCCGTCAGCTCTCCTCTGGATTCTACAATATCTTCCAAACTGGCCTCCTTATACCAGCTCTCAACTCCTCACCCTGACTCGCTGTAAGTAGAAGGATTTTGTTTTTCAAATACATATCTAATTATGTCACTCATTCCCCGATGTCGCAGTTACCTCCCCTCCACCTTCTCAGAAAGTGTGCTATCTGGGATGCTGCCGGGATAAGACCCAGCCAGTGTGGGTGTGCTGGGCGTTGCCTCCCTACCGTCACGTGCTCCCTTCCATCAGCCATACCTTTGGACCACCTTCTGTGCTCGCTGTGATGTTCTCTCTTCCCCTCTTTCTCCAGGTCATGCCACTCTTCCTTCCTATGTGAGCTTGTCACCATGCCCTCATGGGAGAATCCTGTACTTTCCTCCTTGGGATGTTCCCTTTATAATATAAGATGACATCACTTTGTATTCCTACTTGAGACTTACTTTAAAGAATGTAACTGTGTATTTATCTGAGTGGCTCTTTTATTGATGTCATTCTAGCCTACCGACTGCAGATCCCAGGAGGGAAGGAAACAGAGAATTTTTGCCTAACATAATGCCTGTCATATTGTGGGTTTAAAAATCTATCTACCAAGGAAAATGACTGAACAATCAGCAT
Organism: Physeter macrocephalus; assembly: GCF_002837175.3. NCBI lineage: Eukaryota > Metazoa > Chordata > Mammalia > Artiodactyla > Physeteridae > Physeter > Physeter macrocephalus. The sequence continues at coordinate 79,496,085 of NC_041228.1, forward strand.
TTATGTGATGAAAACATAACTGGGCCAAGAAAATGCTACTACAGTCACTGTCACATGAATATCAGCGTGTTAAATGAAGAGATCAGTGTGGTGTGCCATGAACATAAAAATAAACAAAATGGAACCGAATAAACGGATTCCAAATTTATTATTTTTTATTATGTATGACACAGGAAGCATCGCTTGTCATTGAGAATTAAATGGGCATTAAATAAACTGATGTTTACATAACCGATTTGCACTTTTTAAATGAGTACATTTAATTCCCATATATATGGCTGTAAGAAAAAAAAATACTCATTACTTTTGACAATAATTCAGTTCTGAAAAAATGGTCTCAACTTTCCTTGGGATGACTCTGGCTGTCCTTGGCTGGTTATAATAGTAACTACACCTGTTTCCAGTCCACTGTAGACCCCAACCTACCTCTAGTTCTGGTTCCGGAGCTGCTTTTCTTTTAAGCCTTTGTTTTTTATGAACAGTTTTAGGTTTACCATAAAATGAAAGGAAGCTACAGGGATTTCCCACATAACCCCTGACCTATGCATCCACAGGCTATACATAATATAAATGTAGAGTTTTCACATTAGAAGAAATTCCCCAAACTAACTTGCACTACAATGGTCCACGGATATTAGAAGTTCTGCGTTCAAGTTGTCACCTATAGTAAAACAAAATATAAATTAAAAAAAAAAATCCCAGAAACACATGTTCTATACTCTTTAGAAGCAGCTATTAAGGTCCTATTTGGCTGAAGAAATACACTCATGCACTCAGGTATTCTAAGATTTAAACTATCAGCCACATTTAATATTCAGTAAAATCAATCCCTCCTCTGTGCTCTTGTCTTATGTTGAATGTAAATGCCGTGCTTGTCACCACCTTGTTTTTCACCAACGAGGCAGAAACCCTCCTGGCGTTTGGAGACCCCTCCATCCTTCCTTTGCTTCCAAGACGACACATAGTTGTAGGCTAAATAAATCACTGCATTTATTTGGTGTCAATAGGGAACTGACTATCAGAATCAAGTGTTTTCCATTTTATTTAGCCTTTGTTTTTTATGAACAGTTTTAGGTTTACCATAAAATGAAAGGAAGCTACAGGGATTTCCCACATAACCCCTGACCTATGCATCCACAGGCTATACATAATATAAATGTAGAGTTTTCACATTAGAAGAAATTCCCCAAACTAACTTGCACTACAATGGTCCACGGATATTAGAAGTTCTGCGTTCAAGTTGTCACCTATAGTAAAACAAAATATAAATTAAAAAAAAAAATCCCAGAAACACATGTTCTATACTCTTTAGAAGCAGCTATTAAGGTCCTATTTGGCTGAAGAAATACACTCATGCACTCAGGTATTCTAAGATTTAAACTATCAGCCACATTTAATATTCAGTAAAATCAATCCCTCCTCTGTGCTCTTGTCTTATGTTGAATGTAAATGCCGTGCTTGTCACCACCTTGTTTTTCACCAACGAGGCAGAAACCCTCCTGGCGTTTGGAGACCCCTCCATCCTTCCTTTGCTTCCAAGACGACACATAGTTGTAGGCTAAATAAATCACTGCATTTATTTGGTGTCAATAGGGAACTGACTATCAGAATCAAGTGTTTTCCATTTTATTTCTCTCCCACACCATCAGAAAAATGGCAACAAAGCCTGCTGGTGGGGTGTGAGGAAAGCGTAGCCTGCATTTCACACAGCATCAGGGGTCATGGTGCGGCGAGCAGACAGGAGCCCTGCCCTGAGCCCTGGGGCCACGCTGCGCTGACCAGCTGACCACTGCTTAGAGTTCTCTGCCCCTGAGTTTCCGTGTCCTTTTCTACAAAGTGAGTTCCGTACAGATTGGTCCTGCACTGCAGGGTTCTTTAAGGAAACTGGCACAGTCTTTCATTTATTGCAACTTGGTTTTGGTCTGAAGAATTGTCCGTGTTCTTGAAAGGTGTGCAAGTTCTTCAAAATGGGTAATGCATTACACATGTAAGGACAATTGATGGGCTTTTACCATTAAGTTTCTTCAACAGTATTTCATTAATAAAGCCAGGCTGAGTGTGTTTTCATGTATGAACAAAGCAAACACACTAGACTTTCTTTGGGCCTGCAGGTGAGAGAAAAGCCATGATCTGAAGGGCTTGTCGCAGGTCGGCTCGGAGACCTGAGCCCCAGGCCTGGACCGTGGGAGGCTTCCCACCCTCCACACCTCAGCACACATCAACAGGTCTCCTGTGTGATGAAAGGGGAATAAAACCGAAATAGCTGCACATCTCAGACCTTAGCTAAGAAGAACTCTCTAGGGAAAACCAGGCAACGGCCACCAATATGCCTGCTGCAAGTATAGGCATGGCCTACATTTATGGGCATTTAATTAACTATTTAGGACAATGAAATTTTACTCTCTAGAATTCAAGGCTGTGTGTCCTGTACACGTGGAGGCTAAGAAGGCTCTTTTACTGTATTTTGATTTGACTCATAAAATGTAAACATAAATTTCTACTAACAAGGTCAGATTTTTGCTACCTGGATATACATACAGAATTATGGTACAAACTGAAAAAATTTTTAAATCTATTCTGTCTTAATTCCTTAAATTATAAGATGAATTGATTTTTAATTTTTGTTTGATTGGAGGTAAGGTCAATATAACCTTTATTGGAAAAATATGACAATATATTTTTATTAAAAGGAACAATATAGAGATTGTTTGAAAGTGAGTGGTGTCTCAAAGAAATATCTGTCTACTTACCCTGATGGCTTATTTCAGCTCTTCTTCCAAATCTCAACGTGCAGAGCTAAACATGCACATGTATGGGGTGGTATAAGTCACTAAGTCATTTAAAATGGATCAACTTTGTGATTAAATCTGGTTTAAAAACTAACAAAACACTTTTAGTTATTGAAACTTGTAAACATTCGGATGTTTATTCATCTAACTTATTTTAAGTTGTAGTTTAACTGTACCCAGCTTAATTATACAATTTTTATTTTAGGCCCTGAGCTCAGCTTCCAACACAACTACGAATTAAATATGATATCACGTTATAAGAATCAGAGTCTATCAGAAGGAAAAGATACGATTAGGGCTATAAACATCTATGGTTGATTTAACAGATATACTTTTTAAAGTTTCTTCATTATACTTTTAAAGAAAAAACATTGCCTGAAATGAATACATATCATATTTCATTAGCTAAATTGAACAAAGTATTCACAGTATTATATATAAAATTGTTCTTAATCTATGCCTCAAACGTCATTAGATTTGTCTGAATAATCTCCTTCTAGAATACGTAAAGATCTTTTGAAGATGAGCATGGAAAATTAATAACAAATATTAGCTTTGGGCTCACTCTAATATTGCTCCTTTGGGTTCCTCAGATTTGCACTTGTATGTGGAAGAGCTCTCTATTATAATACTTGTAAACTCACACCATTCATCAATTTATGAATTGTTTGCTAGTTCACAAATAATCCATTTCCTCATTACTTTGACTTTGAGATTGTAAAGTATGCATAACATAGGTACTTAACTCAGGATATATTTTATTACAGAAGCAAAACTTTGATCATTGTGGAATTCAAAAAATTCCATTTTATTCATTTTATTCCTATTCTTAGAATTACCATCTCTCTGCTTACATTACCCATCTGTTCTTGCATTTTGCCCACTTTTTCCATTAGAGCTTTTAGCACATTAACCATCGTTGTTTTAAACTCCCAGTCTGATAATTCCACCTTCCCTATCATATCTGAGTCTAGTTCTGATGCTTGCCCTGTCTCTTCAACTTGTTTGTGGGTTTTTTTTTCCTTTTAATATGTCTTATAAATTTTTGTTGAAAGCCATACATAGTGTTGTCAGTAAAAAGGAAATGAGATAAATAGGCCTCTGGTGTGAGGTTTTATGTTTATCTGGCTAAGAATTAAGCTGTGCTTAATGTTTGCTACAACTATAGGTGTCAGAGGCTAACATTTATTCTGATTATCTTGTTTTTCTCTCCTTCATTGTCTTTGGGTTTCCTTAGAGCCTTCTTCTTAAATAAGGTCTGAGATGTACTATTCCTTCAGTTGTATTTCTGTTATTATATTGGAGCCCTATTGATGTGGTGTTAAAATGTGGAGGTTGGTGGTGGGGAAGTTTTCTAGTCCTATGATTAGGTCTCAGCCCTTTAATGAGCCTGTGTCCTTGGGCTGTGACCTTCATAAGTGCTCCTCAGGGTATTTTTTTCCCCTTGGGTTGAACAGGAAGGCTAGAGGGAGTAGAATTGGGTATTTTCCTTCCCCTACTTAGAAGGCTAGAATTGGCTGGAGTTGGGTATTTCCCTGCCCTTGGTCAGTTGGACTCTGAGAAAATAATTTCTCTAGAAACAGAGCCTCATTAAGGACAACAAAAAGCACTGGGCTTATTTCAAAATGGCTACTTTCCCTTCTTCCTGCGAGAAGCGGAAGAGGATTTTTCTCTAAGCTTCACTGTGAGAACCCGAGAGGCTTATTGGAGGTAAGCTCACAAAGTACTGGTCCTTGGAGTTGTTAACTCTCAAGCTTGTCCACATTGAACCTCTACGATTTGTCTGCTCCAATTTTTTTTTGCAGTACGTGGGCCTCTCACCGCTGTGGCCTCTCCCGTTGCGGAGCACAGGCTCCGGACGCGCAGGCTCAGCGGCCACGGCTCACGGGCCCAGCCGCTCCGCGGCACGTGGGATCTTCCCGGACCGGGGCACGAACCCGTGTCCCCTGCATCGGCAGGCGGACTCTCAACCACTGCACCACCAGGGAAGCCCTGTTTTTATTTTTATATCCTATTTGTGAGTAGATTTTCTTCCTTTCTAACGTTTAGTGTTTTGACTGAGTGCCATGAGCTGTCATTTTCCCGTGGTGGTGAGTTTATATTGTGTGTCTTTCCTGGAGGAGTGCTGGCACTTGAGAACCAGGAAGTCTAGTTACTTTCAGGCCAGCTTGCTCTTTTCAAGCTGAAAAGAGCTCCTTTTCAAGAAAGGAGACTTGATTCCCAGAGTTGCCTCAATATATTACCCAAATTGTTCAGTTTTCAACAAAAAAAAATTATGAGACTCACAACGAAACAGTAAAGTATAGGAAATAAACAAGAAAACAGCAGTCAATAGGGACTAAACCTGAGGAGGTTCAGATGCTGAATTTATGACAAAAAAGATTTAGAATCAGCTATTATTTTAAAAAATGCAAAAAACTAAAGAAACCATGTAACAATATACAAAGGAAAGTATGACTATCATATATTACCAAACAGAGAATATCTATGAAGAGTATAACCTAATATAAAAGAAACAATTAGAAGTCCTGGAATTGAAAATTACAATTACTGACATTAAAAAAATCCACTAAAAAAAGATCAAGAGCAGATTTGAGCTGGAAGAAAAACCAATGATCTTGAGGATAGGTCAGTATAGGAACACTCTGAGGAACAGAAAGAAAAAAAGAATTAAGATAAATGAACAGTGCTTCAGAGACCTGCAGGGACCGTCAAGAATTCTAACACATGCCATCATACTCCCAGGAGGAGAAGAGAGAGAAAGGGCAGAAAGCATATAATGCCTGAAAGAAATAATGCCTAAAAATTTTCAAGTTTGATAAGTAACATTAATTTATACATCAAAGAAACTGAACAAACTCCAAGCAGTATAAACACAAGAAGAACCACAGCTAGACCCATCACTGTGAAAATGTCAAAAGACAAAGAGAGAATCTTGAAAGAGGCAAAACAGAAATGACTTGTCACATATGAGGGATTCTCAAAAAGGTTAACAGCCTATTTCTGAAACCATGGAAACCAGAAGGCAGTGAGAAGACATATTTAAAGTGCTGGGCAGGGGTGAGGGTCAACCTGTCTACCAAGAATTCTATACCCATGATATTAGCCAAGGAAGATAAGGGATTTAAGAAGGGTCTTGGGATTGAAATCCAAGGTTGCAGTACAAACTAGATCAGAGTGAAAGATCAGGAACAGCTCTTCTGAAAAATTCTGGAGAATGTTCCCTGTGCGTTTGGCAGGATATACTATTTTACTGAGTTGCCTTCATTCTACAGTATTAAGATATTTTCTTTTCTTTTCATTGTTCAAATCTTATCTTTCAGCCCAAAAGGAATTTGGCACTTTGTTGAGCATGTTTCATTTGTCTTAATTCTTAATATTTTTTAGTAAAGGCAGAAAATGTTTTTTATAAGTACATTTATCTATTCATAATAAAATATAAATGACAATATTTTTACTTAGTTGGAATTTTTTGTTTCAGGAAAAGTATTTGGTGAGAAGCAATAATAATAAGATTAGAGGTTACCACACATAAATATAATTCCAAATTTTATGTCAAATATGATTATAGCATGCTTCCCATTTGATACAGTATTTTAAATGCTTCCTATGAATTTTTATCCCCAGGCAAGAATGGCCAAGTTTTCTATCTCTGTACCTTATAAATATCTTGCATATAGCCCTCTGCAGCCTCTGCTACTTGTTTTCCATTCCGTGTCCCAACTAGACTGTGAACTCCATGAGAACAAAATTTAGTCATATTTTCATCTCTAGAGCTTGAAATGTAAGTAACACTTAAATATATATGTATGTGTACAGAACAAATCACAGAACCACTTTGGTTTTCCTACCTGTTAACTATCCAGGGAGTCTGGTTTCACTCTTTGCGCTGACTCTTTTCAGATGCTCAGCAAGGTCTCCCACGTGATACTCTGTTCCTTGCCGATGCCGGCAGATGCTGTATCCCATAGGTTTTGATACATCCCATTCATTGAACGATTGTGGGAGAATCTCTTTAAGGTGCAGTAGAAACTTACTGTTTCAAACATCTTTCATCTTTTATCTCTTTTCTAGCAACAATTCTGATTAAAATTTGCATTTTAATGTACCCACTAGGATACTAGGCCTAGCGTGGAGGACCCTCAGTAGAACACTGACATTAGGAGGCTACATGCATAGCTTATGATAAGACATCACTTAAACTTTACATAATTTTGAGAGTTCAAAATCTCTGAATCCATGACATAGAGAACCATGGTATAAGAAGGCATAATTGTATTTTAAATTCAATTGCAGAGATTTTCTTGGTCCTTATTTCATAAATGTGTGAAGATTCCTTTATTATTTCACCATTACCAAGGATATCATTATTTCTGTTTGCTCAAAAGAACTTAAAATCAGTGAATGGGAATTTACGTGGTGCCTAGAATGTATGGAACTCAGCTGTGCTTTAGATACTGAAAATTTATACAATAGAAATAATACACAGTGTCTTTTAAAAGTGAACTTAATATTTGCCTCATATTTATAGTAACTGAAGTATAAGGGATTAAAAATGTCAAAACCATATAGGACACTCTAATGCGAGAAGCAGTTTGCCACACCAAGAGACCAAGAATGGAAACGTTCCCTAGACTCTCCTATTATACTTTCAATTTAAAATAATGAGATTTTTTAAACGGGGTTATTAAAAGGAAAACATCTTAACTGACTTAAATCACCAGGCAAAACATGAAAAAAATGTTTCTTGACCAGGCATTGAAGTGTATAAAAGTTAGTGGTACCTGGAAAGAAAAAAGAATAACCCAAGAGAATGAATAGTATTATCAGCTTATTACAGACTTGGTTTCCCCTTAAAGTTCCAGCTCAGAAACTCCTGAATAACACAAACTCATCCTGAAAGGCTATCGATATATACTGTATTTTATGGAGATTTTTAATCAGAAGACTTAAAAAGAACTATCACATAATCCATGATCAATACATGAGAGATAATAATAGTTCATATGTGTGAGTAATTATATAAAGATACTGAGATAAGTAAAAGGTAACTGAGAACAATGGTGAAATAAAAAGAAGATATGGAAATGTCCGTATCATTTCCATAGAAATCACCGCACCTGCATCTTTCTGGGTGTTGGTTCCTTTTCGCTCCTGGCTTGCGTTTGCGGTGGGTGGAAGTCTGCCTGGTGGATGCACTGAGATCTCACCGTCATGAGAGCCTCTGCTCCACAGGCCAGGGAACCAGTGGGTGGGTTGGGTTCTGCTGGTTACTGAATGCGTCCGTCCCAACTCTGCATTTCAGAAGTGGGGCTAAACCCGCTGGGTGGGGCCCAGCATATACACCACTCGGGGATTGAACGGGGACAAAATTCCATTCATCATCTGTCTCTAGGAATCACTGTGCAGTTAGGTCACGGTGTTGTTTTGCACCTGAAGGAGTTAGTGACAGCTCAGAGGCAGCGTCCAGGAATATCGAAGTGTGGCTATTGTCTCTTCCTCGGTGCACAGCTGCATGGTCAATGGCTTCAGGTTCTGTGGATGAAGGATTTACAGCGTGGATTGGCAAACTACGGCTCACGGACCAGATCGGGCCCAGCAACTGACTTTTTGTAAATAAAGTTCTGCTTGAACACAGCCATGCCCATCCACATCCACAGTCCATAGCTTCTCGCCTGCTCTGCAGCTGCAGCCCTGAGTACTTGCCACAAAGCCTCAAATATTTACCTTCCCACCTGGCAGAGAACAAGTTTGCTGGCATTTGATTTACAGTACATACTTTTGGAGATGTACAGGGTCCTTCCTTGAAGTCCTGGCCTCTCTCTTTTGAGGATCTCTGGGTTTCTGAATTGGCTGAAGTCTGAGAATTGGTTAAGGGACCGTGCCTCTCCTGCGCCATTCAAGAGAGACTTCCTTTCACCGGACCCGGAGATTTTCTGTTGTCAATTCACTTACGCTTTAGTAGACTTCCCATCTATTTAAGTCCTAGAAACACCGGGATCAATCAGCAAACGCCAAAGAGTTTTGAGGTTTAATGTGCATTCCACTCTATTGGGTTAGAAATGACGAAGTATAAATTATCTAACAAGTGTCCTCTCGTATTTGTTTTCTCAACATTTCATCACATTGTTTCATTTTATTGTGTTTTTGTGTTTTTATACGTTGTTCTCACAGTCTTTTAACTCTGAAAACTTATTACTTGGCAGCTACAAAGAATCAACTGGTTATACATAAATTCAAGATTAAAATGTTTTTATTTAGTAGAGATTAAAACGGAAATCCTCTTTGGACTAAAACTAATAATAATAATAGTAATAATAATAATGGCATATTACTAACACTACAATACTACCTGCATTTAATAGAATGTAATTACAAATATTTGTTTAAACGGGTTAAGTTAAAAAAAAAATCTTACTTTTTGGCATGCCTTTTCAGGACCTAGAGCATGGATAACTTTCTAGTGTCTTAATTGTTGATATAAGTGAATTTGAGAGCAGTAAGAGCAAGCATGTGAGACCATTAGGTACACCCAAAAATATTCTTTAAAAATTAAGTTTCTAGGGTGTGAACATGAGAAAGAGTTAACACGTGAAGCACATTTCAATTCAAGTGACACTAATTGTTAAGAGACAAAGTGGTAGCCATTGTGTCACCGGCCAAGCCCACCAACAACTCCTGGGGAAGAAAAATAGAATCTGGGCAATAAAATAAAGTCTAACCTTTTTCATGTGTTTTCCTCTGTGCCGAGTCTAGTTTCCCAGCTCACAGGGCACCGCGTGCAGAGGCCTCGCCTGGGCCCCTGGGACGCGAGTTCCCGGGGAGGAAACGGCCCCGGCGACACCTCCGCTGCGGGCCGCAGGCGGAGGTGCTGCGCGCAGCCCTGAGATCCGGAGCTGCAAGCAGCACAGCGGCGCTCCTCGGCCCGCATTCCGCGCCTCCCCTCGCTGTGAAGCAGCCGCGCCCTCAGCCTTCCCGGCAGGGAAGGCGCTCACAGCGCTCCGTTCTTGGATCAGAGAGGAACGCTCTCTGTGCTTCTGGGCCAGACTCGGTCTCCTGCTGCTGCTGGGAGAGACACTGGGCTTCAGAAGGGCTCTTGCTGGGGCCTGACTTGGGGGGTCGGTGACAATGGGGCTCAGATCATTTAACTTTGTTTTCATGAAGCGGAATTGGTGCATAAACCCAAGATTTTCGGCAAAATATCAACTACGCAAAGCTAAACTTACTTTCTTTCAATTGTGCTCACATAAAAAGAAATCCATGTCATATAAAGTGCCAGGAAAATAAAAGCATACAGAAAAGTATTTTATGTATCTTTCACTGTTATTTGCAACTCAGGTTCATTTTTGGGGGGCATACAGAAAATACACACATACATATATACAAAAAAACTATATTTGCAAATATTCCCATTAGAGGAAAACGTTTCCTTCCAGATGGTTTGCAACAGACTTCTTTTAACTTATGCCACTGGTAATTGTTTCGTATGACTTTACTCGCTAAAAACCAAATCATGAGCATTTACCAGCACCTTTATTGTCTCAGTTTTTAAGTCTCTGTGTATAAAGGAAGATTAAATTCATATTTAGCGCTCAAAATAGAAAAAAATACTCTCTGAACTACATTTTCATTTTCTTTTTAGAAGTCTCTTTAAAATGCTACATTTCAGGATTTTACAAAATCAGTTCATTTGTTTTTTGGCTATTTTTCTGATTTTTTTACCAAGATAATAATACATATATTTTCATATGGAATGCATAATTTCTCAGATTCAAACAGTATTCATTCACTGGATTTCTGCAAATAATAAGAGCATTATAAAGCATAATACACAGATATCTTATTCAGGAATGCCAACTTAATCAGAGTTTTGGGAATTCATCTTATGATTGTATTATTTTCCTTGGAGCAGTCTATTTGGGGATGTCTCTTTATCTCTCTGTCTATCATCTATTTGCTATTTTCTTTTTATTATTTTTTTTGGTCTATCTATCATCTACCTGAACAATCTGTCTTCATTAGAGTTTCCTTTATCTCATTTCTCCTGATTTAGCAGTGATGCTTAAGAGGTATCATCAATGGCAATCTTTTTTTTTGTGTGTGTGTGTGTGTGTGTGTGTGTGGTACGCGGGCCTCCCTTTGCTGTGGCCTCTCCCGTTGCGGAGCACAGGCTCCGGACGCGCAGGCCCAGCGGCCACGGCTCACGGGCCCAGCCGCCCCGCGGCACGTGGGATCCTCCCGGCCCGGGGCGCGAACTCGGTTCCCCCGCATCGGCAGGCGGACGCGCCACCAGGGAAGCCCCTCAATGGCAATCTTATCAGTAACAGAAGGAAGGTTTGAAGTCCCGCTGGTGAGTAGGTGAGGGAACCTGTCCGTTACGGTGCCTTATTGTCACATCACTGTCTCCTTAATCCACGGATTCCTCAGGGAGTTTTAAGATGAAATTCATCAAAACTTTTTTCAACAGTGCTATCTTTATTATCAAATCCAAAGATTACACAGAATTTGGCTTGATCTCCTTGGTTTACTGATTAGTTAGAAAGGACTGAAAGGAAAGTAGTAACTGGATTGACCAGTCTTTCCCTTTCTTTCTCTGTCAGCATTTTCAGCATCAGTGTCTGGTTAGTACATGGACATAACATGAATGAGAAAGGACATGACGGGGCTCCTCAGAACGTTCCTCCCTTCTGTGTTTGGAGAAGGATTTAGTTTGAACGGAGCATCCCGCCGCAGTCAGTCCCCGGGGCGACGGGCTCTCCTGGCGCTCGCCGAGGCCCCGCCTGCTGAGCCCAGCAATGCGGTGCATCACAGGCGCTCTCGGGAGGGAGACAGCCAGCAGCAGCCGACACGTACACTGTGTCTCCTCTGCTCCCGTGCGGGATACTTCATCCCACGGGGCTTCAGGTGCGAAACACCAACCCAAAGACCAAAGTACTGAGAATTTCAAGATGACGCCAGCAGAGGATTAAACCAAGAGCGGGGCCCTTCCCAGCACGGGGCCTGCACAGTCGCCCAGGTCACAGGCCGTGAAGCTGGGTCTGCCCGAGTTCCCGCAGCCTTGGAAGCTGCACCGCTGGCCTCTGCTTCCCCTCCCCCGCTGCAGGGTGACCTTGTCCCCAGGCCGAGCCAGGGACCGTGTGGCGCTCCTCGTGTATTCCCCTTCTCCTGGGGTGACAGCTCTCTAATGACTATCAAATGCCTGAAAAATGTTACCTCATTTTTTTTGTGCGGTTTTATAGCTATTCAAGGAAGTAAGTCAGGTCTGGTACCAGATACTCTCATGGATGAAAGCAGAAGTTGAATTAACTTTGTCATAATTTTGTCTGCAAATTCTTCTTAGCCGTGTCTTCTATGGAGTGGATACTAACGATGATTACAAGAACAAATCCACTTAAGAACTTTTAAGTCGTGGTGAATTAGTCTATTAAATGAAGAACAACATCGTCATGTTAATCACGTTGGACACATCTGTTTCTGAGCATAGTTTTTAAAAGAATATATTTCCTTACATTGCAGTCTGGTGCTGTGTAAGAGCCTGTGATTGTAGCCTCAGGTGAGAGCAGCTGACTTGTGTATCTCATGTACTATTTCTACCTTCACGCTGATGATAAATGTTCTACATAAGGTAAAGACAGGTGACAGACACAAAGTGTACTACGCATAATAAACCACTAGACTTGAACCTTTTATTCGGTGTAGAATATTTCAACTTAACTTCCCAAACAACTTGATTTACCATCTGTGTAGCTTATATTTCTGATCCATGAACTAAGAATATCGGGTGAAGTGGTCTTTATGCTTCTATGCAATTCTTACGTTCTCTATGTGTAACATATAAAAATACCATATTTTAACATAGCCTATTTTTACATTTTACTTATTCCTTATCCTTTAATATGTAATGTATTCTGGAATGAATTCAGCTTCCTATTATTACCATAGTTATGTTTGTTTAAGACTGTGGTAGGGGCTTCCCTGGTGGCGCAGTGGTTGCGCGTCCGCCTGCCGATGCAGGGGAACCGGGTTCGCGCCCCGGTCCGGGAAGATCCCACGTGCCGCGGAGCGGCTGGGCCCGCGAGCCGTGGCCGCTGAGCCTGCGCGTCCGGAGCCTGTGCTCCGCAACGGGAGAATCCACAACAGAGGGAGGCCCGCGTACCGCAAAAAAAAAAAAAAAAAAAAAAAAAAAGACTGTGGTAAGTTAAGAAGGTGAATGATGTCTGAGGACTTAAATTTCACATAACTCAGATGAGGGCCACTGAAGGAGTCAGTTGGATTAAAATTGCTAAAATATGTCCTGCTGCTGGGTGAATTGCTAATAATTGTGGATTAAAAGATGAGAAAAGATAAGAATAATAAGATGTAATTAAAATAACTCTGCTAAATATATAGTCTCACATTTTATGTTACAATAAATTTAATCTACTTTAACATTTCTCAAAAGAACATTATACGACACTTGTAATAATTTCCTCTGCCCTGTATCTGCCATTCCTAGAAGATAACCTAGAAAAAAATTATTTTCTTCTGACTAAATGCACTATTGTTGCTAGGATACAACCGATTTCAGTCTTTTTAAAGTTGTTTTATAAAATTATCACTAAAATGTCTTTTTCTCAGTAGAATTATATAGGGGGCACCTCTCAAAATAGTCGCCACACTCTCTTCACAAAAGGAGACATTTTTTACTTTAATGTGCATAATGATTAATATAATTCTATTCCTGGAAGAGAAGGAGCTTAAGAATTTTGACTATAAATGTCCTTTTAAAAATTTATTAATTTTAGTATTTTTTATACAATTACAAGGGCACATTTGTTTAATTTGCTTCTTCAGAAGAAAAATATCTAAACAGAATGTTTTTCTCCCTGGGTTCAGAGATTTACTGCCTGAATATGCTTAAAATTTTAGTATATTGCATAGTTAAAATTACTTTTTCTATTATAAAATATTCTCATTTGAACATTAAATTCATTTATTGCCACTTTTTGATGGAAATTTGTATAAACTAATAGGGTCACTTCTCATAATACTCAAGTACGTTACTAATTACTATTCATAAATCCTTCTATCTCAGAGTGTTTTTCTTCAGGATATTTCTTGAGGATGTTTATTGAAAAGAAATATTTTCTTAGCATGTAAAATTGGGTATATTCTCTTAAATTGTGTGTTCTCCTGGAAGATCACTCATCTGGTAAAAAATTGATGTAGATATAGATTATTTTTAATGCTATAACACATTAGTTCCTTGGAAGGTATCGCCCATGACAGTTATGATACCTGTAGCAGATATGTTAGCACTGTTTTTGTATTTCATATAATTATTCAAAAAAGAATACTAAATAAAAGATTCTATTTTGGGGTTGCTTCCATATCTTGGCTATTGTGAATAGTGCTGCTATGAACATTGGGGTGCATGTGTCTTTTCAAATTAGTGGTTTTGTTTTTTCGTGATAGATACCCAGGAGTGGAATTGCTGGATCATAAGTTAGTTCTATTCTCACTACTTTTAAAAAATAATTGTTTCTAGTCTTTCTTTCTCATTTTTACCAAAGTATTAAACAGTTTTTCATAAACACAGCAATCTAAAAATTTGGGGGAGCTTATTTTAAATTGTAAAACATTATACAATCATCGGGGAACTTGGTAGAGTGATGCCCTGCCGATTTTAGCCTAGATGTTTGACCCTGATTTTTCTCCCCAATTCCCATTTGCAAGCAGCTTTACTGATTAGATACATTAAGGTTCCTTAATGTTTTCAAAGTTCATATTTGTCTTTATAATTTTCCATGTGGATTCACAAAGGCATTTCCTATTATTTATGAAAATTTCAAGTAGTATGTTAGTTTCCTTAACTCTCAAGCAAGAAAATTTACGGTTTGGAAGCTACTCCTCACCAGCGAAACGTGTGTGTGTGTGTGTCCTGACATACGTGTTCTAAATGTTCACACATGCCTGAGTGACAGATGGCTGCAATAACAATAAGGTCCTTTCGATAAAAAAAGTAATTTGATTTTCTAAAAACATCCATCCCTTCAACGATTATATGTATAACGCCAAAAAATGTCTGATAGTCTTTCACTTCCTTCCTTTCATTTTCATTGCAGCCATTGTGAGAGGACCATGTTGCCATGGTAATTATTTATTACTCCGAGAGAGATAAGACTTGCTGTGGTAATAACATGCCAGGCAGATTTCAGGCAATCAAGTTAGAACTGCCTATATGTGATTGTGCATCTATCTGAGAAACAGGTATTTAAAACCCTTTAACGTTGTTTAAAAAAAAATCAAATGTATTCAGTGTACTGAGAGGTCCAGCTTGATCTCCACCACTCCACTTGCAGACACATCCCTCCTTCCCATGTAGGCAAAGATGAGACAGACCATATGCTCCTTTTTGAATAAAATAGTTATCAACATGCTGCTGTCCAGCTGTCACCTGGCAGTGACTTGCTGTGAAAACTGTTAGAAACAAGATGTATGATTCTGAATAATCACTACCTTGGTCAGCATCAGGCTGTTAAATGGGCATTAGTGCTGGTTTATTCTTCCTCCCTCCTTCCTTCCTTTTTTCTTTCTTTCTCCCTTTCCTTCCTTCTCTCTTTCTTTCTTTCTTTCGTTCTTTCTTTCTTTCGTTCTTTCTTTCTTTCTCTCTCTCCTTCTTTCCTTCTTTCTTTCTTTTTCTTCTTTCTTTCTTCTTCATTTCTTTCTTTCTCCTCCCTCCCTCCCTCCCTCCCTCTCTCTCTCTCTCTCTCTCTCTCTCTCTTTCTTTCTTTCTTTCTTTCTTTCTCCCTTTCCTTTCTTTCTTCCTCCCTTCCTTCCATCAAGTACAGGTGAGAAGTAGAATATCCAGATAATTACAACACGAGGCAGAACATGATAAATGTACTGAGTTGTAGGGAGGTTCAAAGCCTTAGGAGACCCTGTACATTTGGAATGATTGCGGGAGGCCTCTTGGAGGTGGTGGCTTTAGAATTAGGTCACAATCTATGGGTCGGTCTGTGCCAGAGGCAGAGGGCAAGAGAGATGGGAGGGCATTTCAGCAAGAGGAAATGGGGTGAACCAGTTGTGAAAAAGTGCACTTTGTGGGGTAGTGTTTGCAGCACAGGACATGTGCACACACTTGTTTTGAGTAAGAGACACACAGCAGAGGACGGGGAGAAATGTCTGAGAATACAGGTCAGTCCCTGACCATGGAGGAGCTTGGTCAGGGAATGTGGAGTCTGTTCTGAGGGCTTCATCCCTGGAAGAGCCTCACAGAGGCCCGACGGGGTCGGCCACCCTTCAGGAGGGCACCTGGTCCGTGGGACGTGCAGGTCTCCAGGATGCTGGTCCTCACTGGGCCCCAGCCCCTACCTCTCCAGTCTCCTCTCTGCCCACTCGGTTCTCTTAGCCTGGGAGGGGCGCCCCCCCCATCCCGCCATCGGCCTCCTCGCATCCTGCACAGCCAGTAAATGCCGACTTCTTCTTTCACGTGTAGCTGCACGTCAGGGCCTTGGTCATTTCCGTCTGTTAAATGGTCATGACTGTCGCGTTACGCTCCCTTACTTTCTAAACATAAAATCTGAGAAAATATTTACTAACTGGATTTCAGAACATTAATTCTCAGAAACAAGAATGATATTTTTAAAATGTAGAAAATCCCATTTCTTGAAAGTAGATGCTCTGCCTATTCATATTTACAAAGATCAGGAGAGAAATGAGTCTAATATTTTGCAAAATTTGCCATGGATTAGAAAAGAGAAGAACATGCCCACTGTTTGCATGATAGCAGTGTAATGTTTATACCAAAACACAACAAGGTCATTGCAAGAAAGGCAAAGTAGAAGCCAGTTTCACTCATAAACAAGAATGCAACAGTTATAAACAAAATATTACCAAATTAAAAGCTACCAGCATATAAACAGTATTGTGTATCACAACCAAGGTGTGATCGTGCAAGAATACATATTTATGTTAACATTTTTAAATTAGTCAGTATAATTCCTATATTAAAAGAGAAAAGGACAAAAATTATATTTCATTGCAATAAATAATATAGAGCACTTGATTCTATTCAATATCTATTCATTAGAAGATTAAACTCCTTAGCAAAATAGGAATAAAATATAATGCCTTTTATCTGAAAAGGACATCCACTAAAAGACCAGCAATAAATACCACTTAATTATCATTTGCAGATAGATTCATTGTATTTGTTTAAATCTATAGATAAATTATTTAAAATAAAAAACAAATTTAGTAAGACTGATGAATTAAGATCAATGCCCCAAAGGTATTTTTACATCAATTTCAAAATTTGCTATGAAGCTACAGTAATACAGACACACATATACACATGTGCACGTGTGCATACACATACACACAAACACACACATGAACCTAGCCCCACCTGGGCTAAGAGATGATGGCTGCTGGTAACTGATACATATAACCACCTTTGGTCCCAAATTTCTACAGGCCCTCCAGTTAGCTGAGAAGTTTTCTCATAATAACACATGGTACTTTCCCCATCACTTTCTTTAGATGTAGACAAGAAGGAAATGAAAAAGACAGGACCTTACAGGGGTGGAACCAAGACTTGGGGACACAATGAATGAGGAGTCATTAGACCCTAGGAGTCAAATCAGCACTTGATAAAAGTACGTTCTCTATCCACAAAGTACCAGGTCTCCAAGTGACCTTTCAGAATTGTGAGGGATGAGGGGCAGCTCTAGGCTTCCGCCCCTTCCCGTAGGGAACGGGAGTGATTGAGTTTATCCCCTGCCGTTACACTGGGTTGTGAGAGATGGATAGACATTCTGCTTGCTTGGATCCGTAGGAGCCGGACTTGGACGTGATGTAGATCATGGGATTTTGAATTTTGTACGTGATGCCAAAAATGCTTTGAGTGATTTGGGGAAGGAGGATTGAGTGTATTTTGTGGGTCTGAAAGAAATAGAAACTCCTGGCCAATTGGATGGACTCAGACATTGTTCCTAATAACCTACATCTGTCTATATGGCAGGATTGGGAATTCCCTGGTGGTCCAGTGGCTAGGACTTGGTGCTTTCAGTGCCGGGGGCCAGGGTTCAATCCCTGGTTGGAGAACTAAGATCCTGCAAGGCGTGGCATGGCCAAAAATTTTTTTTAAAAAAGATTATAGGGTAGGATTATACAGCCAGGCCTTCGCAGCGCCTCTGGAAGCAGTGTGCGTGTTGCCCTGGAGGATGCTGAGATTTTCCACGCAACTTAATGCAGGTAGAAGGTCCAGTTCTGAACAGAGGCTCTAAAAGGCAGTGGGTGTCTCTTCCCACCTCTCTCACATGTGCTATAAGAAGACCATGCCCCAGAAAGCTTCTACTCCTTTGCGTCTTGGAATGAGAAAAATGAGAAATAATGTATTATAAGACACTGATATTCTGGGATTGTTTGTTGTTCCAGCAAAGGTGACTAACGAACATGGTCTTTTGCAGGAAACCCAATCCAACCCTTAAAAACTATAATGTGGATTGACCCCATTAACTGTTGTAATAGAAAATCATGAGTTCACCAACTATAATTATAAATATTCTTTGTGCTGTAGATCCTCAAAATGCATAAGTACATTTACATTGCATTTCAGGGTCCTCATGGAATTCCCTGATGACCACCCTGGTCAAGAGCTCCTTTAATTTTTTATAAATACTTCCTGCCAAACCATGAAGATTCGGTATCAATGTGACACACGAATACATATTTTACTGAAAGGAAATCGAAACTCTGAAGTGACTTCCAAGCTCACGTCTTTAAAATTCCGAGGATGTACTAACAAAATTTTCTAAGTTGTGATACATAAATTCATGATTCTTCTTGGTCTCTGGTTATTTCAGAAATGACTAAATCTACATTATTCTAAAGCTCATGCGAAGTGATGCCATTTTTGCAAATTGGGGAGTGACGTGGTGATTTATGTTAGTATGTAAGCTTATGTTTAAAGCATCCTATTTTAAGCACGAGGAGAGAAGTCAAAAGAAGAATTAGGTTTTCTTTTGGAAGAACTATATCTTTGTCCTTGGACAAACTATGTTATATCATATCTTTGATTAATCTGCTTTGCACCTTTCTTACAAAAGAACATTTGAATATTGTGTGTTGACTTTGTGTTAAGGCCACAGTGCATCTGGTAGTTATCTGGCTTGTTTTCTTCGGCGGGGAACATGCTGTTTCATTTGACTGTTTTCAGTTTCTCCCCGCTCTGCTGTTTAGATAAGAGCCCTTTGAGGAATTCACTCATCCGCGGTAACCTGCTGCCGATTTTCTAACAGGGCTGTGGAACCAAGTGAGGGAGGTCAGATTTGCTCTACAAAGAATCTGAATGTTGAGAAGAGGATGATTAGAAATAAAAGAGAGAGGCGATGTCTCCTGTGATGGCTGGACACTAGCCATTGCTCACCATTCCAGAGCTGCCTGGTCCCTGTCATTGCTTAAAGTATGTTTATTTGATTCTCTGAGATACTCAAATGTCCGTCCAATCAACCCTGCTTGCATAATCAGAGCCCATTAAGTTACTTGCAGCTAAAAAAAAAAATGCTCCCGTAAAATGCTGTGACAGCGGTGCCCACGCATCTCGGTGGACCCCTTCTTTGAGTGCCATTTTTGTGGCTGTGTGGAATAGTAGAAAGCACACTGGGTCAGAAATCAAGCTAGTTTCCCCATAATCACCTTGATTCCATTTCAGCAATGACCGTACAGACCCAGGCATTTATTATGGATTGCCTGAAATACTACAATAATGTCCCGATTTGTCCTCCCCTGCCTACCCTGTACCTTATTGTCAGAGGGACATTTTAAAATCAAGACTGCTAATGTCACTCACTTATTCAAAAACTTCCGAGGCCTCCCCATCACCTACTGAATGTTTTTTGTATTCCTCAGACCAGCATTCGAAATATGATTGCAGCTTTACGTTTAGTTATAAATTCTAAGCTTACCTCTCATGTGTTCTAAACATCTGGAAAATGAAACAGTGGCTACTCCACATGTATGCTCCCTTCCAGTACGAGCTCATGCCTTTACTCACGTTATTACATCCGACTATATCTGACAAAATTCTACCCGGACATTGGACCCATATTACAAGTTCTGCCTCATCATAAAAAACCTTGACCCGAAGACAGCTCATCCAGCATATATATTTTTCTTATTTAATAGTTAAGTCATACTTTTATGTACATACTAAAATAAAATCTTAAAAGAAATATTGGCTTCCTGTGATCCTTCTACCACCTGGACAGTGCTTTATGTGATAGGTTCTCAGCAAATATTTTTAGATTGAACAGAAACTTGAATCATTCATACCCATTTTAGTTCTCAGTTGCACCAGTCAATTTATCATATGGTTGTGTTAAGCTACAAGCAATAGAAAATCCAAAATGACTTAAGACATAAAAATGAGGTATTGGCTCCTGAAACTGATAAAGTCTAAGTGTAGGACCATGAAGAGGCCGGGATTTACAATGTCCTTGCCCCATTTCTCAGGTGATGCCCTGTCTCTGCCCTGCTCCAAATACAGTTTTAGTCTCAGGCTGTGACAGGTCCTAGATTGGTGCATGTGTCTGGATTTACACAGAGGAATAGAGACGGCCTCTTATGGTAGATTATTCCTCAAAGCAGAGGGAATTTCTAGGATGAAAACTTCCTTGGAATTTATTGACTGAAACTGGGTAAAATGCCTATGCTGATTCTGAACCCTACTGCAAACGGATCGCCCTGTAGTGAGTTGCTTTTCCTGGGTCACAGAAGACGGACCAGGGAGAGATACCCTTAGACCATCAAGCACACCTAAGCGTTAGGAGAAGGCTCAGCTTCCTTGAGGCAGTGGGTCTGCAGGGAAAAGAGCAGCGGTGCTGAGGGAGCTAGGTTGCTTCCCAGCACACCAAATCCGCCCCTTCTTTTCCAACTGTTCCCAGGGCCTGGCAGTTACCACCGCTTTGTGTGTGCCCTGCCAGGCCCAGTTCTCTGAGAGGTATAACCCTGTTTCCTCATTAATCCTACTGTAAAGCATGTGTGACAGCTGCCCACAGCGCTGTCCCGTGATCAAGAGGGAAAAGCCAGGAGCATCCCAGTGATGCCCACTGGTATCCCTGGGCCCCTGAGGCAGCCCCACTGCTGCCTTCAGATTCCTCCTTGTGTGAGAAAAATAAAACTGCTCAGGTCAGTGTAACTGGGTTTTCTATTATGACAGGTAAAGGTAGACCTAAAGCATCTGGTGGGAAAACAATCATTTTCACTTCAGTAAACACAGAAAGAGCCGTGAAATCCAAAACCTCAAGGGAGTGTAAGACATGGCTCTGCCTTTGACAGACTCCAAGGTGAGAACATCACCTAACCTTAACTTCACCACCTGTAAACTGACCATTGGTAAAACACGTGGTGCTGAAATACAAGGTGTCTGATACCTAAAACCCCTTCTTGCTCGGAAACTCTAGGAGTTTCTAATCCTATAAGACGTTCCCATAAAATGTGGGTTGGACGATTTCTTTTTCAAAGTCTTTTTTGAAGTCTTTTTTTTTAATTTTTAAAGATTGGTAATATCTTTGAGAAACACTAGTTACCGCATAGTACCTGAGTAGCATCTTGTCCTCTTACGATGGGGTGTGACCCTCACAGAGGCAGCGGTGCCGTCGATCTGGGGACCCGTGTGCAGTCAGATTCCCTCAAGGACACACACCTCGGGGGTTCCCTTCCGCGCAGCCCCACGCTGGCCCTGAGACCTTGTTTAGAGATTTTCCCCTCCTGTGAGTCTGGACGCAGAAGTTTCCACCTCTCTTCTAGCTCATTCTCTTCCGGGTTTCAAAGTTCCTTCCCCTCCTCCAAGGCGGTGATAATCAAAGTCTGCTTCGTGGCTCCGCAGGGCCTCTGAGACCTGTTTGTTCGGAGGGTCTGTAAGTGGAAAACCTATTTTCATAATAAGGATAGAATGTGGTTTGCCTTTTGCACTGTGTTAACATGGGACATACACGACGCTGACTAACCTGCTTCCTGGTTAGCATGTTAAGTCACTGGCACCAAGCTATGCTACTAGTCACAGTAGCCTAACTGCCACACGCTATGGAAAGGAAAGGAAGGTCAGGTTCACGGTGAAATATCCTTGAGGATTCAGCAAAAATGTTCAGTTTTATTAAACCTCAGCCCTTGCATACACTGGGTTTTAGCATTTAGTGTGAAAACATGTACAAAGCATCTCTGACACAGCCCGAAATGCCACCCTTTTCTCCAGGAGAAGTGGTCCAGGACTGTCCGGGCTCATCTGGGTTCCGAGCTGAATTAAGTGCTTTTTTCATGGAACAAACATCCTGTTTCACTGGAAAGAATGATGGACACGCAAACTAGTTTGAGGCAAATTTGGATTCTTGATGGATATGTTCACAAAAATGGAAAAGGCGAGCCTGTCCCATCCAGAAAATCCAATAGGTTTGTTTGATGTTTTGTTTGTTTTTGATAAATTCAAGCATCTAAATAAGAGTTAAAATTTTGGAAAACTTGTATCTGCCAACAGCCAGGCAGCTTTCTGATATGCAAAGACTTTTGGATGAGATTGGGCATGGTATTATGAAAGTGACTTTTTTTACTGTGATATAATGAAATGTGTCATAATTTGGAATATCTGCTTAACCGAGTGAAAGGACAGCTGTTAAAGGATCAATGCATGCACTTGCAAAACCATGCATGAGTTAAACGTAGATTCAAACAGCCTTAGAATAATGCATGCTGTGTAATAACCAGCAAAAAGTTCACTGAAGTGGCTTCAGATTCCATGTTGCTACTAAGAAACTACCACTCGTTGCCTTTCAGGGTAGTATTAAAGAGAAAGGGCCACAATTGTCCAAAAAGACTATTTAAATATGCCTCTCTCTTCAAACGAACATACATCTGTGTGACGTGAGGTTGCCTTCATAGACTCCAACCAAAGCAACTCAGCACAGAGTTTTCATGCAGAATCCAGCTGCATTCTTTATGCTGCATGCTAAGGATTTACGAAACTAAATAATGCCACCACTCCATTCACTGTTTTTTGAAAATGGTTATTATTCTTTAAAGATCTTTTGTTTATCTATTTTATTCTTGAAATACTTTATATTAAAGTATTTCAAATATTTGAATTATTTACATTATGTAATAAGTTCAATACTCCTATTTTCACTGAATTAACAAATAACATTTAAAAATTTAAAAAAATTTTTAACTTCTATGAGAAATAGTGATATATACATAACCTACATTAGAAAAAAGCACAATTAGTCTCCCAATAATTTTTAAGAGATGTTAAAATCGCTGAGAAGTAGTCTCACACGGAACACCTTATTTTTTTTTTTTTTTGGTGGTAGGTGGGCCTCTCACTGTTGTGGCCTCTCCATTGCGGAGCACAGGCTCCAGACGCACAGGCTCAGCAGCCATGGCTCACGGGCCCAGCCGCTCCGCGGCATGTGGGATCTTCCCGGACTGGGGCACGAACCCGTGTCCCCTGCCTCAGCAGGCGGATTCTCAACCGCTGCGCCACCAGGGAAGCCCTCACATGGAACACCTTTTGTTCTTTTCCTTTGTAAGTCATCCAAAACCGAGTATCAGTTACATTTGTCTGTGAAAAGCAAAGTAATAATTATGTTTGGTCATAGGACAAAAATGTTTCCCTTTAGAATATATTAATATTTATAAAATGATTATCCCAACTGTAAGCTCATGAAATTATTTAACTTTTAATGCATATATATAAAGTCTATATATATAGACATTTATAATGAATGATAAACACACAGATGCATATATACATGTGTACACATATAGTGTACATATGAACATTAATTTATTTATAAATATTTATGCACATTTATATATAAATATAAATGTGTGGGTGTGAATGTTTATAGAAGGCAAAGATATGGATGAAATAAAAAGATATTTGGTTGCAGTAAACATACTTCATTTTATTCACACTCATTCAAAAATTATTTTATTCACATACAAAACTATGCAAGATATTGTAAACAATTCAACAGGCATACAGACACATTTCTTACGCTCAGCCAAGTGACACGTAGTCGAATTAGTGTGACAACCTGAAAACAATACAGATACATTTTACTGCTAGATGAATCTGTAAAGATTATATAATTATACTTTTGCTTGTTAAAGAACTTAAGTGGAAAATCTAGGGTGTATATATGTTATACAGTAACGTCACGTTATTCACTGTAACTGACCAAATGAACCTGAGTGTTATACGGTTTGACCAGTATGACCCTCTACTTATCTCCCCACTTTTGCTGTTTTGTGACATGCCTTCCTCCAAAGCACTTGAAAACAATAATTTAACCACTTGGCTAATGAAAAACTTGATGGCAGTGAGATTATTCACGGAGGTGTAGGGTTTGATGTCCTAGATCCCTTCCTCCTTTAGCCTACCATTCCCAGTTTTTATTACCATCCTAATCCACTTTTATTGGCTACATTGTTACACGTTTTAAAAATGAAATTGGAAGAAATGATCTAAAAGAAGAGAATAAAAGTGATTTATGGGGCTTCCCTGGTGGCGCAGTGGTTGGGAGTCCGCCTGCCGATGCAGGGGACACGGGTTCGTGCCCCGGTCCGGGAGGATCCCACACGCCGCGCAGCGGCTGGGCCCGTGAGCCGTGGCCGCTGGGCCTGTGCGTCCGGAGCCTGTGCTCCGCAACGGGAGAGGCCACGGCAGTGAGAGGCCCGCGTACCGCAAAAAAAAAAAAAAAAAAAGAAAAAAAAAAGTGATTTATGAATTAGGGAAATGAGATATGCGTGTATGACTTTTGTAAAACCCAAGGGAAAAGTAAAACAATTAGGATTACTGCAGTGAGCCAAAGAAAGATTGAACGTTGCCCTATTAACTATCTCTAGGTAGAAAGTATCAGCACCGAGAAGACTGCTCGGCTGTTCCCCATCCATAATAAGGACAGAACAAGGACAAATCTGCTTATTTCCGGAAGCAGGGACATTGAGTTGGCTAGATATACAGAAGTTTTCTATATGCAGATTTTTAAATGTGTAAGAACTCCTTGAAAGGTTTAGTGCAGTGGAATGGGCACCTTGTTTTAGAGTGTATGAAATTTAAAAAGTCCATTGAATCAGCTGTATAACTAAGCAGCCGGCACAAAAGGACGCGGAGACCTTGGTGGAACAGGGGGCGTGATGTTTCTCAGATGTCTTTTCCTGAACATGACCTGAAACTCGGTCACTCTAGTGAAAAGCCTTCCTTGCTAATGCCAACCCTGGAAGTGGCTTTCTGAAGGACATAGGTGAAAACAGATTGATGTCTGCTTCTCTATGTTACCTGGTATAAGACTTTGGCTGTTTTCCTTGTTAAGTAAAATTCTGTTGTCTTCTAAGGGAGAGAATTGTGTAGACTGAATATCTTGAGATCTTGGAGAATAAAATTTGGAGGGAAAAATATATGGACCTGGGAAGAATTGTTCTGCAGAGGGAAGCGGGGAGCAAGTTGCGGGTGTATGTCTGATTTCAACAGGGAAGAAAGAAGACTCGAGCGTTCGTTTTGTTCTGCTTTTCGTGTTCTGTCTCTGAATACCAAAAGAAGGAGTTAAAACTCTGAGTGTGGCAGCACGTGCCCAGCCCTGCAAAAAGGAATATAAAAAATGATGTTTTTACAAAAGTTCTGTGAAATCTGCAATGATAATAATCACTCTTCCTCCTTTCTTGTGGAAGGTACTTCATTATCCAGTCAAAATGGATAAGTGAAGAACTACTTATGCGGATAAATGTAAAATTCACACATCTACTCTACCTACTTTGTAGTTCTTTATGAAGCTTGAAGCGTAGGAGAGACATAATATTTTTTGGATAAACAAAGATAATTATATAACATGTAGGTTATTATTCCTAGAAACATGTTACTTCTCAGTTGTGTATTCAATTTAAAAAGAAGAATCTTACATTTAAGCTATATCTATAATTAAGAAATAACCCATTATATAATAGATAATAAAACATTTGAATGAGAGTCTACTTTATATCTGGAACTGTGGATATAACAATGAAAGAGTTTTAATTTTAAATGATAATTGAATATGATAAATGTCATAAAATGACTTTTTTCCAAAGTCTTGATATATTAACTCATTGTGTTAGTGCAATCAGCCAGAGCAAAACACCCAGGGAGATCAATTAAGACATTATTGCAAGCAAGGGAGAAATTTTATTTTGTATATGAAACCTAGTATGTCTGAGATTGGAATAATATTTATACATATTTCTAGCAAGTCAAAGATCGAGAGCTAAAATGATCAAGAAAAATGGGAAGATTTTTTTTGAGGCAAGATTAAAAGATGAAAACTCTGGTAAAGGCTGAGAGATCGGATCATAGCCTGAAAATGATTAATCCCAGAGAAGGATGAACTTATGTTCTAAAATGTTCAAAGACTTTAAATAGTCAAGTTTTTGTTTTTTTAAACGAAAACAGTGATTGACATCAAGGATGACTATTACCCTGAGGATAAGGGGGGTGGGGTGGACTCCATCCAGGTAGGGAAAGAAGACCACAGCCTTCTAGGTCACTAGTCAAAGGCAAGTTCAATTTTACAGGGATAAAATCGACCTTGTCACCTTTGCATGTCAGGGAAAAATTAAGTGAGATGGAACACAAGCTTTTTGTGCTTTAGAGCCCGGTGACACCTGAGGGAATGAAAAAAGGGGTAGCTAGCCTGAAGCATCCCCCAACTCTCCGTAAGAGGAGTGTCAAGGTCTCATTGTAGACAGCACTGCAGCTGCTGCTAAGATGACAGATGTAGTGATGCTTCCCTAAGAACCTGACGTAATGGACTTGGGTTTGAGGAAGACAGTCTACAGCTTCAACGATGCAATTTGGTAGAAACAATCAATAGGAATAGAGAATATACACGAACAACTTTAAATGATCTGGTCACCCTCAAGCTAAGATTTTGGGTTACTCAACCTAGACTTTTCTAAGACAGATATTACTTCTTTAGTATTTTATAAATGTAGACGTATTACAAAATACTCATCTTTATCTTTTAATAAAGCACCACTCCAAAAAGTGGAAGTATTAGCTCAGTAATAGGCCACTGGAAAACTACTACCAAGTGAATAAAATATATCTACACACAGTACAAAAGAGCAAAAAACAGTGATTCTGGTTAGTTACTAACACTGTAAATGGAGTAAAAATGATTTAAAACTCAAATAATTAGCCTGCAATGTTTATGTGTCTATTTGCATTATTCTCACATCATAAATGGAGATTTACTGTGCATTTGACATTCCAAATTTAAATATGAATATTATTGGTACCATCATCTTTTGAATGTATATATGTCAGCATCTCTCCCACTACTCATTAACATATGAAATCTAGAGTGGACAGTGTATCTAAGAGGAATGAATAGTAAATCATGTTCATACTCGTGAAATATAATTAGCAAATTCTGTCCAGCGTCGTCTTTGAAATCAGGATTAGTAATTTGGAGCCAGACGATTTGCCTTCAGGCTATCAGTTATCAGGGTTATATGTATGTTTGAGAGATTTATGTAAGTCTGTTGAATCACAGCCTACATTTTCATCAAGAACCCAGAACTGGGCTTCCCTGGTGGCGCAGTGGCTGAGCGTCCGCCTGCCGATGCAGGGGACGCGGGTTCGTGCCCCGGTCCGGGAGGATCCCACGTGCCGCGGAGCGGCTGGGCCTGTGAGCTGTGTCCGCTGCACCTGTGCGTCTGGAGCCTGCGCTCCGCAACGGGAGAGGCCACAACCGTGCCTCCCACGTCCGAGCGGCTGGGCCTGTGAGCCGTGTCCGCTGCACCTGTGCGTCTGGAGCCTGCGCTCCGCAACGGGAGAGGCCACAACCGTGAGAGGCCCGCGTACTGCAAAAAAAAAAAAAGAACCCAGAACTCAGAAAAAAATTTGTAAATGAACATATTTCTTTCAACATATATTCTTGACCTGTTACATATAATTTAGTGGATACCTAAAGCGTTGTATGTTAAAAGATAATTTGAATACAGAGATTTTAGAAGTAATCTTTCATTTAAAAAATGCTTAAGGCAATCTGAAAGTACTAAGCATTGATGAGGAATATATTTTACATCAGTATGTTTGAGAGTTTCAAACAAGTGTAATTTAAAAGGCACAGCCCCTTCCAATGTTTCTGTCTCACTTAAGAGTGGGTGAGGGTAAGAAGCACTTGAGAAAGTCACACACCAGGGACACACACCTCTAAAGATTCAGATTTAAGAGGAAAATTATACAGTGCTTCCCCCCTACACCTTAACACCACACAAAGAGCGCTCCAGTGAAATAACGGTGAATTATGGCTGTAAAAGCTACATGACCCAGTCTCTATTTGGGAAGGACTTCTCAGAGAAGCCCCAGACAACAAGGCAAAACCAAGGACACTTGGGGTATTTGAAGCTCCCACACCTACAGATAAACAAACATGAAACATAGCACAGAACGAATCCTCACACTAGGGCCTATTTACCCAGTTACCATTGCCCCCAAATCATGTCCGGCTTTAAAGAAAAATTATCAGCCAAGCTAAAAGGCAAAAGAAAACGCAGTCAGAAGAGACAGAGCAACAAGCAGAACAGGACTCCGATATGATACAGGTTTTGGAATTACAGGAAATTAACAAAACTCTGATTAATAGAGTCTGATCTCTAATGGAAAAAAGCAAACTATATACAGGAATAAGTGTGTAATGTACGCAGAGAGGTGAAAACTCTAAGAAAGAACCCAAGGAAAATGCTCAGAAAAAAAAAGCCACCACTGTGAACTAAAAAATGCCTTTGACCCTCTCATCAACAGGATGAGCAGGGCCAAGGAAGATTCAGTGACCTTCGAAGATCGTTCAATAGGCCATTTATTCCCTTAACTAAGTAAGTTCATGCATTCTGACAGTCTCCCTTCCAGTGATTGTTAAAAGGCTAGGAAGTACATATGTGATCTCTAAAGTGTTCCCTTTCTGACTCTCTCTCTCTCCCTCTGGTTCTTTCACAGGCCAACAGCTGTAAAGACTCCTTCTTCCCTTCCCTTTTACAAATCCACCCCTCTCCCTGTGTGCTCTCCCTGACCCAGGACACGTGGGCTCTGGTGCACGGGCAGTCTTCCTACTTGGAAACACAGGAAATAGTCATGTTTCCAGCTACACACCTCTCCCTCTGTTTCTGTTTTCTTCCTGGAGTTGATTACCTTCATCAGCCAGAAATCTCCTAGGGATCAGCTGCAGCAGAGTTCACAAGACCTACTGCCTAACTGGGAGCTGTGAATACACACAGCCAATATATCTCAGATGATATTTATTTGATTCCTTTTAAAAATATACTTTTCTGAGGCTCAGAGTCAGCTTTGAATTCTCTATTGCACCCTTTTCTATTTTCTAGTTACAGAAGCATTATTTGAGAGAAGCCGACGGAATGAATTGAGTCAATAATCCAGTGAATCAGAAAGGAAGCACTGAATATTTGTCCACTCTTCTGAATACATCAAATGTCATGGAAAGGGCAAAGGTGAATCTCACATGATCAAGCTCTCTCTCAAGGCTTGCTTCTGTTTGCTGCTTATCAAGCCATGGAATCCTAAAGGAATACTTTGACTCTTTTGTACTTGGTGTTCATAATTGAACAAAAACTTCCTTTGAACTTTCTATCACAGGCAGATCTTTTCCATACTTCAGAAATTCTGTTTTTAAATCAATCTCGGGTTCACAAAAAGAATAATTTACAAAACTGTGAAACAAAATGAAACTCGGTAAAAACGCCTAAGTCAGGAAAAGGACAGGATGTGAATAGATGATGCAAGGTAGACATTTCTAGAGAAACGGGCAGGGAATAGAGTTAATGAAGAATCCTTTTTAAAGAAAATATATTGGGAATACAGTACTTTACACAGAGTGCACTTAAATTACAATTTTTAGCATGATGCTTCAACGTCCATCCATGTTGTTGCAAATGGCAGGGTCTCATTCTTTTTTGTTTGTTTGTTTTGTTGGTTTTTTTTTTTTGCGGTACGCGGGCCTCTCACTGCTGCGGCCTCTCCCGTTGC
The DNA here is from genome assembly GCF_002837175.3 of Physeter macrocephalus. Classification (NCBI taxonomy): domain Eukaryota; kingdom Metazoa; phylum Chordata; class Mammalia; order Artiodactyla; family Physeteridae; genus Physeter; species Physeter macrocephalus. Next base: position 79,525,929 of record NC_041228.1, read on the forward strand.
GGAGCACAGGCTCCGGACGCGCAGGCCCAGCGGCCACGGCTCACGGGCCCAGCCTCTCCGCGGCATGTGGGATCCTCCCGGACCGGGGCACGAACCCGCGTCCCCCGCATCAGCAGGCGGAACCTCAACCACTGCGCCACCAGGGAAGCCCTCATTCTTTTATTTTTATGGCTGAGTAATATTTATTGAATATATACACCACATCTTCTTTATCAGTTCATCCACTGATAGACACTTAAGTTGTTCCTATAGCTTGGCTATAAGTAATGCTGCAGTGAACATAGGGGTGCCTGTATCATTTCGAATTAGTGTTTTCATGTTCTTTGGATAAATACCCAGAAGTGGAATAGCTGGGCCATATGTTAGTTAGTTCTGTTCTTAACTTTTTGAGGAATCTCCATACCTATGTTCCATAGTGGCTGCACCAATGTATAATTCTACCAACAGTGCACGAGGGCTCCCTTTTCTCCACTTCCTCTCCAACATTTATTTCTTGTCTTTTTGATAATAGCCATCCTAGCAGGCGTGAGGTGATATCTCATTATAGTTTTGATTTACATTCTCCCTAATACTTAGTGATGTTGAACATCTTTTCATGGGCTTGTTGGACATTTCTATGTCTTCTTTGGAAAAATGTCGATTTAGGCCCATTTTTTAATCAGATTTTTTGTCACATTCCTATGAATAGTCTTTGCATATAAGGAAAACTGTACTCTTCATCTATCGTATGACTTGCAAATATTTTCTCTTTTCCCCTTGTTTTAAACTCGACTTACGGTAACTTTCATGTTACAAGCATTTGTAATTATTAGTAGCTGTATTTGTCTTACTTTTCCTTTGTGGTTACATATATTTCCCAGGGAAGACGCCTCCTGTCCCAATATCATAACAAAACTATTTTCTATGATTTTTCCAATGGTTTTATTGTTTTTAGAAGCTTTTTTGGCCTGGATTTGATCATTTACAACCTCAGGAAAACAAGTTCTGCATAAAGAACTGTATAAATGGATCATTTATGACCTGAGCACCCAGGTATCGCTCATTCTGACCACTGGTAGAGCCGAGCAGAGGGCGATGACTCTTTTTTTTTTTGCGGTACGCGGGCCTCTCACTGTTGTGGCCTCTCCCGCTGCGGAGCACAGGCTCCGGACGCGCAGGCTCAGCGGCCGTGGCTCACGGGCCCAGCCGCTCCGCGGCACGTGGGATCCTCCCGGACCGGGGCGCGAACCCGCGTCCCCTGCATCGGCAGGCGGACTCTCAACCACTGCGCCACCAGGGAAGCCCAAAGGCGATGACTCTTGAAAGGCATCCGTTCTTCAGCTCCAGGACCCGTGGGAGAGGCGTGCAGATATGCTGGCCATAAAGTGAATGCCACTGTCCCCCTGTGAGACGTGAGCATGGCGGAGGGTGCCCTGGTAGACGCGGTCGCTCTACAGCATCGGGCAGCTACCGGCTTCTTCACGGTGCACAGCGCATGGAACAGCTGTGCTCCGTCACCTGGAGACATCACGTCCGTACCTGTGAGGGGAGGACGGAGATGAAGCCCGTGACACTCGTGCCCCATAACGGTGAACAGCTGCTTCTGTGCAGCGATGAAAGCCGGGCCTGGTCTCCTCTCTGCTCTGCTACTTCGATGCATCAATCACAGTCTCAGACTCTCTAAAATCTGCTCCATTATTCCCTGGAATAAGTCAAGGGCATATGTCTTTTACATGACTGGAAACCCGAATCATCAGCATCGGATCACAGTCTCGTACGCCAAGCTCCCAAGATGCTGAGTAGCCTCTCAAAGCTACAGGGTGTTTGCCTTACAATTTCTGTTGAGCTCAAGAAAGTTTGAAAAAACAATGACAAAGATTCAGATAAACTCATCCACCATGTGATGTTACTAAAACTTATGTGTGTAAAAACTTTGTTCTAAACGAGCATACGTTAAAGCTTCTTTATCAGCAGTTGAATTAACATTTCAAAATTTAACTTTCAGTCCTTGGAAAGCAAAATCTAGATGTCCTGGGAGAAAAGTCTCTCTAGAAGGATGCTTGCTTTTTTTCATTATTAACCTTTTATTCTTTCATATTTTTGACCATAATCCAGGAAATAGGCGTAGTTTACAAAGATGATCTCTACTGAAGTATTGAAGTTTTGTAACACTATAAATTAAAAATTGCGAAATTAACAGATTCCCTGAAGGCAAAGTGCACATTTAGAATAAATGACCATGTTGGACTCTAGCTAGGTGCTAGTATTCTCTTTGAGTGCTGCAGAAGAGGTAATTTAATACATGGGTCTGTGGTGCTATAGGTTCAATAAATATTTGCCCAGTTGAAATTAAACAATTTATTTGCTGTATTTACTTTCTGAAATCAAATTCTTTATTTAAGAAATTATTATGTGCGCTTAGCTCTACAAGGAGACTAAATGCTTGTAAAATGCAAACAGGTAAAGCCATCAGGCTCTCTACCATTTCACTAGGTTCCCTAATGCCCGTGCCTGAACATCTCCTATCTTATTCCTGGGGCTGGCAAATCCAGAAGGGAAAATATCGCAGTATAAATGGGGCAGTCCATAACTATTAAGACATTTAAAATCAAGGGCAAATAATAAAGTGGCCGCTCAGCTCATTCTATATCATTTAATTTTAGTTCCAGCTGCTGACACCAGGAAATTAAAGATACATGTGTCTTCGACAGCATGGATTACAGTGAAGACAAGGGCACTTTGGATGGATAAAACCAAGAAAAATAAGACAACTCTCACAGTGCCTCTCGAGAAACTTTGAGTGTCTAATTTGTGCAAGAGGCTCTCTTGGGCTGTCTCTGGGAGAAGGAGATTCACGGAATAATATTTAGCCACCAAGAGCTTAATAGAGGAGCTGAACAAACATACTGGAAATAATCATAAAAATGTGAGTGAAGATTATCATGGGAAATGGTAGTTCTGACGGATGGACACGGTGACTGCGTAGGACAGGGAAGAGAGGTGGTCCTTCACTTCCCAGAATGCAATGACCAGTATCCTCACATGTGACCCAAGTAATGGATAGCTATTCCTTTAAAGGGTTAAACTCATAAGGATACACACAAAGTTCATAAGGACACAGAAATAATGAATGAAAGGGTTGATATTTCTTCTAAACACACGTTTGTGCTCATAATTATTTAAAATTAAACACCTCTTGACAAGCACTTTACATTATATACTCATTTCCATTTTTTAAAAATATCAACAAAATCAGGTTCTTCATATAATTTTCAATGCATATGCTTACATTTAATTAACAGCTTTACACACATATCTAAGGAGTATTAAGCATATGTGTACACAAACTAAATATATATTTTTAATTTACTTGCTTCTAGAACCTAAGCTTGCGTGAACTTATTTTCTACAATGTCTTAAAATAAAAATTAAATCACAAAGTGTTATAAAAAATGCTACCATACTCTTGCTTTAAACATAGATATTGGGGCTTCCCTGGTGGTACAGTGGTTGAGAATCCGCCTGCCAATGCAGGGGACACAGGTTCGAGCCCCGGTCCGGGAAGATCCCACGTGCTGCGGAGCAACTAAGCCTTTGCGCCACAACTACCGAGCCTGCGCTCTAGAGCCCGCGAGCCACAACCGCTGAAGCCCGCGCGCCTAGAGCCCATGCTCCGCAACAAGAGGAGCCACCGCAATGAGAAGCCCTCACACTGCAACGAAGAGCAGCCCCCGCTCGCCGCAACTAGAGAAAGCCCACGCGCCGAAACGAAGACCCAACGCAGCCAAAAATAAATAAATTTATTCAAAAAACCACAGATACTCACACCAAACATTTATGTATCAAAGCCAATGATTGGAAGAGGAGAAGGGCATTAAAGAAGAGAAAAAATAGCGTCAATGGATTTCTAAATTTTTAACCTTTTCTGAGGAAAAATGGTCAAAAGCAAATAAATAAAAAACCCAGATATGGGCAGTTTGTAGACTCTCTTTTGACAAATGCTTCCAGTTTTGTTTTGTTTTATTCACCATGACTCCAGAGTTTCTCCCATGCAATTTATCTTAGACGCGTAAGATGTGGCCATGGCAACCTGTTTTTGGTAATGAAATGTGAACAGAGGTATTTGTATAGCATCTATTTTCTCTCCAGTTTTAAAGTCAGGCCAGTTCTCCTGAAAATTCTTTTTCCTCCATCCTTTGGGAGTTAAATCTGGATGTGAATCCAAGCATCTTGGATCCCAGCAAGGAAATCACCCAAAAAATAATGAAAGGAAAAGTGGAAAGAATCTGACCAAGAGTGATCCATGTATTCGAGCTGCCTGTCTGCTCTGGGGCATATCCTAACTCCAAACTCTCATTACAGAGAGAAATAAACATTCATCTTTTTAAAGACACTCTTGGGATCTCTTTATTTTAGCAACATAGTCTATAACCTTGTCAGTGAATCTTCCTGTCTGCAGGAATATTGTTCTTATCTCATTTTACACCTTCAACAGATTAAATCTGTTATCCTCAGGCTTCACGATATGGATAACTTCCCCAAGCATTTATTCCTTGCTCCTACATTAGGTTGTGGTTGGTGAACTCCAAGGTATCTTATTATAGAATTTTAAAACTCTTTAATAGATAGAGTAATAGACAGATTTTCTTATTATTCTTTTCCAGTTTTGACTGATTATCTTTCTTAAACACATGTAAACTATTTATTAAATATCACCAAGTATTGTTAAATACATTATCTCACCACATATCATGTTCGAGTTAAAACGTCAGAAACAGGGCTTCCCTGGTGGCGCAGTGGTTAAGAATCCACCTGCTGATGCAGGGGATGCGGGTTCGAGCCCTGGTCCGGGAAGATCCCACATGCCGCGGAGCAACTAAGCCCTTGCGCCACAACTACTGAGCCTGCGCTCTAGAGCCTGCGAACCACAGCTACTGAGCCTGCATGCTACAACTACTGAAACCCACGCACCTAGAGCCCATGCTCTGCAACAAGAGAAGCCACCACGAGGAGAAGCCCGTGCACCGCAGAGAAGAGCAGCCCCCGCTCCCTGCAACTAGAGAAAGCCTGTGTGCAGCAACGAAGACCCAATGCAGCCAAAAGTAAATAAATTTTTAAAAATGTCAGAAACGAAAGCCAATATTTACAACTGTTTTAAAGAATGTTATACAGTGACACATTAAGGTATAAGTTCTGTTGGCTTATAATTCTTAAAAGGATGATAATAGCAAAAGCGATGCAAAATTCTCAGTGTGAGATTATGATTAAGCTACATTTTACAAAGATACAGTATAAAAGGGTAAAAATCCCATTCACATCCTCAGTTAGATCTTTTCAGAAAGGACTGATCATTTTTAGAGTCAAACATTTACAGATAAAGGCAGTTGAATATGGCCAGTGAGAAGTGCATCTCTTAACATGTATGACTTTGAGTCCACAGTTTTGAAGGTCTGAAGCATCAAGTTTGTTTCATGAATTAGTTAGTGGGCACTTATGAACAGTTTTATAGCCTTGCCACCTTTAAAATATATTTTCAGAGTATCACTGAAATTTTTTAGTTTTATAATGATTTTTTTTTCTTTCTTTCTTTTCTTTTCTTTTTATTATTATTTTTTTTGGTGATCCAGCACTCTGTGCCTCTGGCATGGATATTTCTTGAAGACATTCACTGTATCAAGAAGTTCCTTTCTTGCACTTTTTATATGCTTGTCTGCAGAAACATCTCTCTGTTGTTGCTCTCAGCTGCAGTCTTAGATAATTTGTTTGTGCCTTTTCATGTAGGTCCTGCAATTCTAGCACTGGTAGTTCAGTCGTATCCTTTTCTACATCAGCTGCCATACACAGAAGGGTTTCTGTGAAGTTAACTTCTACACTTTTTTTCCCTAAAATTTTCACCACACTCTGTTTCTAAGCTTCAGACACACTGACTTTGGGAGAGATGTATATGGCGAGGCGGGAGCATGGAGCTTCCCTGCCCTCTCTAGGTACACCTCCTCCCAGAACTTCAGTGTATTAGCTAATGTGGAAGCTCTGGTTATCTTTTACTAGAGTGAAAAAGAAAAAAAGATAGAGAAAGGGATGTAGCTAAATTTTCACTGAGGTGAAACTGACAGTCTTAAACATATGTGCTACTTTCAAGTGGAGATTAGCTGAGAAATGCAAAGCTAGTTCAAAATTTGACAATCCATTAGTGTAATTCACGTATTAACCAATTAAATAAGGAAAAACACATGTGGAGGGTGTCTTTTCATGGTTTCATAGTTCATTTTTTTAGGGTTGACTAATATGACATGGTCTGTACCCCAGTTTATTTAGTCATTTGCCTACCGAGGGACATGAGAGTGGCTTCCAAATTTTGGCCATTATGAATAAAGCTTATAAACATATGGGTGCGTGTTTTTGTGTGGATGTAAGTTTTCAAATCCTTTGGCTGAATACCAAGTTTCTTTAACGTTTTGTTTTGGAATAATCATAGATTAATCAGAATTTTTAAAAAATGTACGTATCGATCCCATGTAAGCTTCATCCAAGTAGTCTGGCCCTATAGTTTTTGCTCTTAAGAATTTTACTGTCTCAAATATGCAACCTAGAAATGCCTAAACTATTTAAATGTTAAATAAAGAAATAACTGAATGAAGTAGAAAATGAAACAGAAAAATATTGCAAGGTATTATAATGATTGTCAAGAACCGTGAAGGCTCTGAGATTTACCTGAACGTCAGCTCTCAATCTCATGACTGTCGGCAGAAGACGGGAGACGCCCAGGTATGTGCTGGTGGTTAGTTTATTAGTCTCAGTGATGGCAACAGGCAGAAGTTTCATGCGTCTGGTACTGGATTCCTGACCTTCAGTTCCCATGGAGCTGTGAAAAGAGGGCCGGCTGATACATGACCAGGGCTGCCTCACCACAGAGAAGTCCAGAGCTGTAAGGACAGTAGGCATTCCTGAAAAGGGCTTCAGTGGATGCTGTTATCTTATCATACTGAGTAGTAAGCATGCCTGCCCTCTGCTCTGGGGGGAGCCATTATCTCTATTTCCCAAGGCTGAGAGCAAAAATGTTATTTGCTATTTAGGGAGCCACTAGTTCTACTGTCCAAGGCACTTGGCTAGAAAAGCATCCTTGCTAATATAACTCAGAAAAAGAGGCAGCCAGTGCCTCACTTGCAAGATGTGTGAATCACGGGAGACATAGGGGAAAATTTTCTCCAAAAAATGATCTGAGCAAGAGGGAAGCATTTTATATCTAAAAATAAGTCAATAAGAAAAAGTTGGTGGGTGTAATTAGGTAATAATTTGAGACATACACATGTCAAACAACAGGCAAATGGCATCTCAAATAATAGGCAAATGTTAAATTGGAAAACAATATAAAATAATTATAAACACTACAAAATAAATTTTAATATTGTATATTAATGTACATGCAAGACCATATGTAATAAATCAATGGACAAATTGCAAAAAATGCTATAGGCTTAAATGGATACTTTAAAAAATAATCAGTGAGTATTTGAAAAGAAACTTCAACCGTTTTAGTTATTAAATCAATAAGCCAATAATACCACAACTCAGTTCTCTTCCTATGGATATATATGGCTAAAAGTCATGAAAATTGATAGAATATTTCTGTGGGACTTTCATTAAATATGTACGAAGCATTTCAAATTATTTATACCTTTGTTTTTTAATTTATTTTTTATTTAAAAAATTTTTTTAACATCTTTATTGGAGTATAATTGCTTTACAAGGGTGTGTTAGTTTCTGCTTTATAACAAAGTGAATCAGTTATACATATACATATGTTCCCATATCTCTTCCCTCTTGCGTCTCCCTCCCTCCCACCCTCCCTATCCCAGCCCTCTAGGTGGTCACAAAGCACCGAGCTGATCTCCTTGTGCTATGCGGCTGCTTCCTACTAGCTATCTATTTTACATTTGGTAGTGTGTACATGTCCATGCCACTCTCTCACTTCATCCCGGCTTCCCCTTCCCCGTGTCCTCAAGTCCATTCTCTACGTCCACATCTTTATTCCTGTCCTGCCTGTAGGTTCGTCAGAACCTTTTTTTTTTTTAGATTCTATATGTATGTGTTAGCATACAGTATTTATTTTTCTCTTTCTGACTTACTTCACTCTGTATGACAGACTCTAGGTCCATCCACCTCACTACAAATAACTCCATTTCTTTTTATGGCTGAGTAATATTCCATTGTATATATGTGCCACATCTTCTTTATCCACTCATCTGTAAATGGACACTTAAGTTGCTTCCATAACCTGGCTATTGTAAATAGAACTGCTCAAATTATTTATACCTTTGATCTTATAATTCTACTTTCAGGAATTTGTCCAGCTCTGTTATAAGAAATCTTTATATATGTGGATCCATAGTAAGTGAATTTAAAGAGGTTGGTATTTCAATTGGTATCAATCCAGGTGGGAAATAATATAATTGTTTTAAAATAATAGACAGATAAAAGGATACCTCAGCCATCAAAAGATATTTGTATAAGAAATATGAAATGAGAAGAAAAAATATCCTCAGTATATTTTCTTTTTTCAAATTTACTTTTTTATACAGCAGGTTCTTATTAGTTATCTATTTTATCCACATCAGTGTATACATGTCAATCCCAATCGCCCAATTCATCCCCCCCCCATGCCCCCCCACAGCTTTCCCCCCTTGGTGTCCATATATTCGTTCTCTACATCTGTGTCTCTGTCTCTGCCTTATAAACCGGTTCATCTGTACCATTTTTCTAGATTCCACATATGTGCGTTAACATACAATATTTGTTTTTCTCCTCTGTACAACAGTCTCTAGGTCCCTCAATGTCTGTACAAATGACTCAGTTTCGTTCCTTTTTATGGCTGAGTAATATTCCATTGTGTATATGTACCACATCTTCTTTATCCATTCATCTGTTGATGGGCATTTAGGTTGCTTTCATGACCTGGCTATTGTAAATAGTGCTGCAATGAACATTGGGGTGCTTGTGTCTTTTTGAATTATGGTTTTCTCTGGGTATATGCCCAGTAGTGGGATTGCTGGGTCATATGGTAATTCTATTTTTAGTTTTTTAAGGAACCTCCATACTGTTCTCCATAGTGGCTATATCAATTTACATTCCCACCAACAGTGCAAGAGGGTTCCCTTTTTCTCCACACCCTCTCCAGCATTTATTGTTTGTAGATTTTTTGATGATGGCCATTCTGACTGGTGTGAGGTGATACCTCATTGAAGTTTTGATTTGCAGTTCTTTAATGATTAGTGATGTTGAGAAGCTTTTCATGTGACTCTTGGCCATCTGTATGTCTTCTTTGGAGAAATGTCTATTTAGGTCTTCTGCCCATTTTTTGATTGGGTTGTTAGCTTTTTAAGTATAGAGCTGCATGAGCTCTGTATATATTTTGGAGATTAATCCTTTGTCAGTTGCTTCATTTGCAACTATTTTCTCCCATTCTGAGGGTTGTCTTTTTGTCTTGTTTATAGTTTCTTTTGCTGTGCAAAATCCTTTAAGTTTCATTAAGTCCCGTTTGTTTATTTTTGTTTTTATTTCCATTACTCTAGGAGGTGGGTCAAAAAAGATCTTGCCATAATTTATGTCAAAGACTGTTCTTCCTATGTTTTCCTCTAAGAGTTTTATAATGTCTGGTCTTACATTTAGGTCTTTAATCCATTTTGAGTTTATTTTTTTGTATGGTGTTAGGGAGTGTCCTAATTTCATTCTTTTACGTGTAGCTGTCCAGTTTTCTCAGCACCACTTATTGAAAAGACTGTCTTTTCTCCATTGTATATCCTTGCCTCCTTTGTATAGATTAGTTGACCATAGGTGTGTGGGTTTATCTCTGGGCTTTCTATCCTCTTCCATTGATCTATATTTCTGTTTTTGTGCCAGTACCGTACTGTCT
>NC_041228.1:79535850-79553633 GCF_002837175.3 Physeter macrocephalus
TTGGGTAGTATAGTCATTTTCACAATATTGATTTTTCCAGTCCAAGGACATGGTATATCTCTCCATCTCTTTGTATCATCTTTAATTTCTTTCATCAGTGTCTTATAGTTTTCTGCATACATGTCTTTTGTCTCCCTAAGTAGGTTTATTCCTAGGTATTTTATTCTTTTTGTTGCAATGGTAAATGGAAGTGTTTCCTTAAATTTTCTTTCAGATTTTTCATCATTAGCATAGAGGAATGCAAGAGATTTCTGTGCATTAATTTTGTATCCTGTTACTTTACCAAATTCATTGATTAGCTCTAGTAGTTTTCTGGTGGAATCTTTAGCATTATCTATGTACAGCATCGTGTCATCTGCAAACTGACAGTTTTATTTCTTCTTTTCCAGTGTATTACTTTTATTTCATTTTCTTCTCTGATTGTTGTGGCTAGGACTTCCAAAACTATGTTGAATAATGTGGCGAGAGTGGACATCCTTGTCTTGCTCCTGATCTTAGAGGAAATGCTTTCAGTTTTTCACCATTGAGAAAGCTGTTTGCTGTGGGTTTGTTATATATGGCCTTTATTATGTTGAGGTAGGTTCTCTCTATGCCCCCTTTCTGGAGAGTTTTTATCATAAATGGGTGTTGAATTTTGTCAAAAGCTTTTTCTGCATCTATTGAGACGATCATATGGTTTTTATTCTTCAGTTTGTTAATATGGTGTATCACATTGATTAATTTGCATATATTGAAGAATACTGGCTTCCCCAGGATAAATCCTACTTGATCATGGTATATGATTCTTTTAATGTGCTGTTGGATTCTGTTTGCTAGTATTTTGTTGAGGATTTTTGCACCTATATTCACCAGTGATATTGGTCAGTAATTTTCTTTTTCTGTAGTATCTTTGTCTGGTTTTGGGTCAGGGTGATGGTGGCCTCGTAGAATGAGTTTGGGAGTGTTCCTCCCTCTGCTATCTTTTGGAAGAGTTTGAGAAGGATGGGTGTTAGCTCTTCTCTAAATGTTTGGTAGAATTCACCTGTGAAGCCATCTGGTCCTGGACTTTTGTTTGTTGGAAGATTTTTAATCACAGTTTCAATTTCATTACTTGTGATTGGACTGTTCATATTTTCTGTTTCTTCCTGGTTCAGCCCTGGAAGGTTATACCTTTCAACGAATTTGTCCATTTCTTCCAAGGTGTCCATTTTATTGGCATAAAGTTGCTTTAGTAGTCTCTTATGATGCTTTGTATTTCTGCGGTGTCCTTTGTAACTTCTCCTTTTTCATTTCTAATTTTATTGATTTGAGTCCTCTCCCTCTTTTTCTTGATGAGTCTGGCTAAAGGTTTATCAATTTTGTTTATCTTCTCAAAGAATCAGCTTTTAGTTTTATTGACCTTTGCTATTGTTTTCTTTGTTTCTATTTCATTTATTTCTGCTCTGATATTTATGGTTTCTTTGCTTCTACTAACTTTGGGTCTTATTTGTTCTTCTTTCTCTAGTTCCTTAAGGTGTAAGGTTAGATTTAGATTGTTTATTTGAGATTTTTCTTATTTCTTGAGGTAGGATTGTATTGCTATAAACTTCCCTCTTAGAACTGCTTTTGCTGCATCCCATAGGTTTTGGATCATCATGTTTTCATTGTCATTTTTCTCTAGGTATTTTTTTATTTCTTCTATGATATCTTCAGTGATCTCTTGGTTTTTTAATAACATATTGTTTAGTCTGCATGTGTTTGTTTGTGCTTTTTATGCTTTTTCCCCTGTAATTGATTTCTAATCTCATAGCATAGTGGTCAGAAAAGATGTTTAATATGATTTCAATTTTCTGAAATTTACCGAGGTTTGATTTGTGACCCAAGATGCGATCTATCCTGGAGAATGTTCCATGTGCACTTGAGAAGAAAATGTAATCTGCTGTTTTCAGATGGAATGTCTTATACATATCAATTAAATCTATCTGGTCTATTGTGTCATTTAAAGCTTGTGTTTCCTTATTAATTTTATGTCTGGATGATCTGGCCATTGGTGTAAGTGAGGTGTTAAAGTCCCCCACTATTATTGCTTTACTGTCATTTTCCTCTTTTATAGCTGTTAGCATTTGCCTTATGTATCGAGGTGCTCCTATGTTGGGTTTATATATAATTGTTATATCTTCTTCTTGGATTGATCCCTTGATCATTATGTAGTGTCCTTCCTTGTCTCTTGTAACATTCTTTATTTTAAAGTCTCTTTTATCTGAAATGAGTATTGATACTCCAGCTTTCTTTTGATTTCCATTTGCATGGAATATCATTTTCCATCCCCTCACCTTCAGTCTGTATGTGTCCCTAGGTCTGAAGTGGTTCTCTTGTAGACAACATATATATGGGTCTTGTTTTTGTATCTATTCAGTGGGCCTGTGTCTTTTGGTTGGAGCGTTTAGTCCAGTCACACTTAAGGTAATTATTGATCTGTATGTTCCTATTACCATTTTCTTAATTGTTTTGGGTTTATTTTTGTAGGTCCTTTTCTTCTCTTGTGTTTCTCACTTAGAGAAGTTCCTTTAGCATCTGTTATTGGTTGTTTTTCCCTTGTTGCTTTTAATAATTTTTCTTTGCCTTTAATTTTTGTCAGTTTGATTACTATGTGTCTCAGCATGTTTCTCCTTGGGTTTATCCTTCCTGGGACTCTCTGCTCTTCCTGTACTTACGTGGCTATTTCCTTTCCCATGTTAGGGAAGTTTTCGACCATAATCTCTTCAAATATTTTCTCAGTTCCTTTCTCTCTCTCTTCTCCTTCTGGGCCCCTATAATGTGAATGTTGGTGCATTTAATGTTTTCCCAGAGGTCTTTTATGCTGTCTTCATTTCTTTTCATTCTTTTGTCTTTATTCTGTTCCACGGCAGTGAATTCCACCATTCTGTCTTCCAGGTCACTTATCCGTTCTTCTGCCTCAGTTATTCTGCTATTGATTCCTTCTAGTGTAGTTTTCATTTCAGTTATTGTGTTGTTCATCTCTGTTTGTTCTTTAATTCTTTTAAGTGTTTGTTCTTTAATTCTTCTAGGTCTTTGTTAAACATGTCTTGCATCTTCTTGATCTTTGTCTGCATTCTTTTCCCGAGGTCCAGGATTATCTTCACTATCATTATTCTGAATTCTTTTTCTGGAAGGTTGCCTACCTTCACTTCATTTAGTTGTTTTTCTTGGGTTTTATCTTGTTCCTTCATTGGGTACATAGTTCTCTGCCTTTTAATTTAGTCTTTCTGTGAATGTGGTGTTCGTTCCACAGGCTGCAGGATTGTAGTTCTTGCTTCTGCTGTCTGCCCTCTGGTGGATGAGGTTATCTAAGAGGCTTGTGGAAGCTTCCTGATGGGAGGGACTGGTGGTGGGTAGAGCTGGCTGTTGCTCTGGTAGGCAGAGCTCAGTAAAACTTTAATCTGCTTGTCTGCTGATGGGTGAGGTTTGGTTCTCCAATATATATAGTATATATATGCAAAAAATCAAATGCAACCTAACCCTTACACCTTATACCTTATACAAAAATTAAGTCTAAATGGTTCATAGGTTTAACTGTAAAACGCAGGAGAAAATCTTGAGGACCTAGGGCTTGGTGAGATGTTCTTAGACATGACACCCAAAAGCATGAGGCATAAAACAAAACAAAAAATGATAAATTGGAGATCATCAAAATTGAACCATTTGCCCTGCTAGTTGAGTTTCACATTTTTCTTTTTACCTGCCACAATGAATTGCTAAGTCATTTGAGGATAAATTTTATGTCGGTTTATATTAAGTGTGTGTATTATAGGTGCCAGAAAATGATGAATTGTGATTGAATAGGCAAGTGCTTCTGTATATTAGAATATTTAGCATATGTTCAGGAATTAATGCTTATTGAATATTTAAAGTGCACTGTGCTAAATCTACACTGTGGAAATTCTCTAGCGCTCAGCAGGCATGTAATAAGTGATCATAATATATTCACCAACCAAAAGAATAAATAATCATTAGGAAAGAGGGAGGTTAGTACACTTTCCAAAAAGTAAACAGTATTTTGAGAGACAATATTTACCTATATAGAAAAAATATGCAAAGGAGTCAAACTATAGAGTATTAGAGAAAAAAGCTGTGTGGGTCAAGACAGGATACAGCAGGAGCTTAGGAGGAAGAAGACAAAGGACACGTCAAGAGACTAGAAAAAGGACACTGGGTTCTTGGAGACTAACTCTGGTCACTCTTTTTATACAGAAGGTGACAATCATTTTCTATCAAACAGGAATCAGTAAAACAAAGTCTAAAATTGAAAGGATGGACATAATATGGAACCAATAAAATAACGATTTAAAGTATATTTTAAAAAACCTTATAGGACGAAAACCCCATTAACAACTCCCTGCTTCTTCCTTGCTTGTTTAGTTTTATTTTTCTGAAAGGGAAAATACTCCTTCCTCTTTCTAAACTCTGTGCCTACCGTTCTTTCTGCTTCTGTTCGCTTTCCCTGGAAAGATAAAACTTCATGACAGAAGGAAGCACATCTAGAATGTCAGGGCAAAGACCTCTGACAATCCAGTCCTCCGTAAAGAAAAGAGAATACTAGAAAAAATTGTCAAAATACACTTATTCAGAGCACAGGAAATTAACCCAAAGCTTGTAAAAACCCAAAAGTGTTTATCAAGAAAGAATGGATGCATCATGGTAGAGACAGCAAGGTTTGTGGGGTTTAACCTTGCCCTATATGCCCAACGCCAAGGCAGGCATGGATATCAACAGCCTTTTAACTATGGTAGGTGTGAAAACAGTCTGGCGGACACCTGAGAGGGCGAGTGGCTTAGAGCTCCTCCAGGAGATCTTCCATCCCCAGAGAATTTTAATAGTTTGAGCTGCCTGGCAGCTCCCTGAAAAGCTCCATCCTCAGGGATTCTCTTTGTTAGACTCACCAGAGCTTGTTCCTTTGGAATAGCCCTATTCCCACGGCATTTATCACATAGAATCTATGGCGATGTTTTAACACTGCAGCCATCTGAAGTGATGCTAGCCCCAACGGGCACTAGCAAAAGACTCTCCCCAAAACTTAAGAGGAGAATCTGGGAAATGACATATCCATAGGGGGCTTTGAAGGCTCCAAAATAGTGCTTGGAACCCAGGGGCACGTACAGGCCATGCATAGGACTTGAAAGGGCTGAGCACTAAGGTGTCAGGTCAGCTGACCCGCAGGCTCTGTGCAAAAACAGCATGCAAAGGCTGTAACCTCCAGAAGGACACAGGCGTGCCACGACACACACGGACCCAAAGCCTTCAAGGAAATCTCTGTCCAGCCATCAGCTGGTCAGTAAGCTAAGCAAGCTGAGACTCCAGAGGCTTCTCCTAACACAAAATTCAGGCTTCACCGAATTGTGCAGAGAAACGACTAAAGAAACAAATGCAACAACATTACAGCAAATAGCAACAACAAACACTGGGAAGGGAGCATCCAATTTCAATAGTTGCCACATTATACAATTTAAAATGTACAATTGTCAACAACAACAAAATTAAGACATGCAAAAACACAGGAAAGTATGTCCAATGCACAGGAAAAAAACAGGCAAAATTACCAAAGTAAGCCCGGCCATTGGGGTGAGGAGACAAAGATCAACCCTTCCTAAAATGTACAAAGATTTAAATAAAACCCTGTCTAAAGAATTTTTTAAGGTATGATGGTAGTGTTTTATTAAACAGAGAATATCAACAAAGAGGAATTATAATAAAGACCAAATAGGTATTTCAGATTTAAAATAAAAATTCTCCTAGAGTGAATTTACTTGCAGAAAAAAGAATCAGTGAACTTGAAAACAGGACAATTGAGATTTTCCAGTTTGAGCAACAGAAAGGGAAAAGGGTAAAGAAAAAAGGAACAGAAACTCAGCCACGTGTATGACAATATCAAGGATAACATAACAGGAGAACTGAGGAATGGGTAGAGAGAAAAAGATAGGAAATACACTTGCAGAAATAATGGTCCCAAACATCCAAAATGTCATTAAAAATTTTAATTAAAAACATTAATCTATAGATTTAAGAAGCTTAATCGAGAAGAGAGCCACACCCAGACATTATTGTCAAACATTCAAAAGTCAAAGGTAAGAGAGAGGTGATTCATCATGTACAAGAAATTCTAAATAAGATAAAAAGCTCAATTCACATCAAAAACCTTAGAGTTCCAGAAATCAGTGAGATAACATTTGCAAAATGAAGAAAGCAAAGGATTGTCAATGAAGAGGTCTTTATTCAGCAAAACTATTCTTCAAAAATTAAGAAAAACTTAAGCTTTCCCAGATAATCAAAAACAGTAAATGTACTGCTAGCAGATCTACCTTGTAAGAAGAACTAAAGGAATCGTTCAGGCTGAAAAGAAAGGGGTCTAGGGTGGTAACTTCCATCCGCACAAGGAAATCAAGAGCTCTGATAAGGTGGTACACAGGGGAAGTTAAAAATAGTGTGTACAAATTTTTGTTTGTAACTCTTTTCTTCTACTAACTGATTTAAAAGTTTGCTGCATAAAAGTAATTGCAAAACTGTATTGATATTTTAATGTACCAAGCTGTAATAAATATGACAGTAACAGCACAAAGGAGGGGAGAAAGAAAGGGGCTATATTGGAGCATATTTTTTTGTATACTATTGAAATTAATTTAGTACTAATCCAAGCTGTATTGTTTCAAGTTAAGATATTAATTTAATCCCCAGAGTACCTACTAAGAAAATGATAAACACATAATAAGAAAAACAACAGGGAATTTAAAATAAATTTTAAAGGGAGGAATGAGATCATGTAAAGTATAATTTCTGAACCCAGTGGAATGAAATTAAAAGTCAATAATGGAAGAAAAGCTGGAAAATGTATTATTATTTGAAAATTAAACCCACTTCTAAATAAAAAATGGGGCAAAGAAGACACAGAAAAGAGGTAAGAAAGCACTATGATATGACTGAAAACAAAAACACAACATACCAAAACCTACTGACGCAATTAAAAGAGAGTTTAAAAATGTACAGCAATAAATACCTATATTAAAACCAGAAAGGTCTAAGAAGAATATAAATAAAGATTAGAACAGAAATAAATACAATAGATAAAAGAAAAACAATATAGAAAATTGACAAATCCCAAACTTGGTTCTTTGGAAAGATCAACAAAATTGAAAAACCTTTAGCTAGATTGACCAAAAATAAGAGAGAAGAATCAAATTACTAAAATCAAGAATGAAGGAGCATCTTTAATGCATAAATAAATGCATAAATATGGATTTATCCTAGAAGACAAGGTTGCTTTAATGTTAAAAAAAATTAAGGTAATACACCATATCAGTAGAATAAAGAACCAAAAAAAATCACAATCATATCAATCAGATGCAGAAAAAGCACTGGCCTAATCAAAACATCTTTCAAAATAAGAACACTCAACAAACTAAAAAAGAGAAGGGAGTTTCTTAATCTGACAATAGACATTTAAAAACACCCACAGCTAACATCATTGTTAAGGCTGAAAAATTGAATTATTTCTCTTTAAGATCAGGAAAAAGACAGGGATATCTGCATTTCTGTTCAAAATTTTTGTGGTGGATTTAGCAAGGACAAATAGAAAAGGAAAAAAAAGAAGTCATCCAGATTTGGAAGAAAAAAGATTAAAGCTATCCTTACTCACAGATGTTGTGATCCTGTAGAACACAAGAAATTCCTGAGGAACCCACAACAAAACCCCCGAACTCTTAGAACTAATAAAAAAGTTCAGAAAGGTTTCAGGATACAAGGCCAACATAAAAAATCAAATTTATTTGTAAACACTAGTAATTAAAAATCAAAAGTGAGATCAAGAAAACAATTTTAGTTAAATCAGAGCAATAAAATATTCAGGAATATATTTTTAAGAAAGAGTTGCAAGATTTGCATACAGAAAACAGCAAAACATTGCTGCAAGAAAGTAAAGAAGACCAGAAAGTAAAAAACAACCCAAATGTCCATCAGTTGATGACTAGATAAACCAAATACGTTATCCATGTAACAGAATATTATTTGACAATAAAAAGAAGTGAAGTACTGATTCATGTCACAACATGGGTGAACCTTAGAAACAGTATTATAACTGAAAGATGACAGCCAAAAAGGAGCACATATGGTCTGTTTATAAGTTGGTTAGTCGTTGTCGGAGACTGGGGTAATGGGTCATTTAGTAGGGAGTGTTAATGGGTCTGGAGTTTCTTTCTGTGGTGATGAAAATATTTTGGGATTAGGCAGTGGTGATGGTTACACTACTCTGAGAAGACTAAAAAAACCACTGTATTGGACATTTCAGGAGGGTGAATTTTGTATTATTTGAATTATACCCAATAAACCTGTTGTTTAAAAAAAGACCTTCATAATACTTAAAAGCAAATACATGTGTGGAATCAAGCTAACAACTGCTCAACTAATATAAATTTACATAATTCTTAAAATGTCACCTATTTTATTAGTAATACTGTTTATTGCTTGCCACTAGAAAGTTTGCACACTAACATTTATGTGGTAGCAAGTTACGAGTTAGATTGCTGTATTTATAATAAACAGAGACAATGAAAAAGTTATAAAAATGTTCTGTACAGTTTACAGCAAAATAAAAATAAGTAACACCACTGGATATAGCTGTTAAGTTTATCACAAAGCTCATAAAATAAGTTCTGTATACTCTTGTATCTGTCTTTGAGTGGTCTGTTTATGCTGGATTCACACATGAACGAAATGCTCATCTAAGACTAAAGTCTATGACAACAGAACTGATTGCTTCCAAAATTTGATGTATGTTTAGAATTAAAGATGTAATATTGAAAGTTTATGTCAAAATCTTTTCCAGATCTTATATTAAAATTATCTCTGATAATACTAAATAGAACTTTCTGTTATTTAGATTAATTTTTGGAAAAATTCATTTAGTTTTTTAAACATAAATTTAGACAACATATTCCATTTACACTGCCAAGTTAAGTTATAGGAAACTTAAAAATTTTATTTTATGTATCTTTATACATGACTGTAAAAACAACAAAATTTTAGGTACATGTTAGGTATTTTTCATAATTTTGCTTTTTGCGAGAGAGTTTCTTGTGAGTGAAGGAAAAATACCTTAAAACAGTAACTTCTGGCTTCTTAGTGCCCTTTGTTGCCATCTTCAACATATTTGTTTTATCCATTTTGAATGAATTCATCTCTGTATTTAATAAAAGGGCTATTTCTAGCAGTATTTTTATTTATTTGGTTTTTTGTTTTTTGTTTTTTTGATGTGAACCATTTTTAAATGCTTTATTGAATTTGTTACAGTGTTTTATGTTTTTGGTTTTTTGGCTGTGAGGCCTGTGGGATCTTAGCTCCCTGACCAGGGATCAAACCTGTACCGCCAGAACTGGAAGGCGAAGTCTTAACCACTGGACCGCCAGGGAAGTCCCTGCTTGTTCGTTCATCAGTGTCTTTTACAGAAGGAATAGAACAGGATTTTTTCCTGACCTAATTACTGAAAATAGTTGAGAAGTTTATGAGCAATTGAAAAAATGATCTTGTAGACACTCTCAATCAATAATAGCTCCTCATATTAATAACTGGAAAGCTCATAGCAAAATCAGCGGGATGGGAAAATGAGTATATACACTGATAGAAAGAAAGGAAAACAATCTTTGGGGTCTTTGACGGTATAACGTAATTGACTAGACCTATGATTAGAAATGCGCAATACAATAATAAAAATAAGTAGAATACAGGCACAGTTTTTAGAAAAAAATTTAAAACTTCAGTGTTGGGAAAGAAGCAGCATAGAGAATTAAGCTTTTTATTTACATGTGACAGATACATGTTTTCTTATAATAACACTAAAAATAACCTTAAAAATAATCTCAACTCTTCATGTCATCAAAATATAAAAAATGCCTTTCTACTTTCATTATGCATAAATTTAGGAATCAAAATAGGTTTGAGTAGGTCAGGCTGAAGAAAATGTGTTCTACAATTTGGAGGTCTTACCTATTACTATTTCAGATAGGTAGAAAATTAGAAGATATTAATTATTAAACTATCTTCATTAGAAAAGACATGAACTGAATCTAAATTATAGAAATTAAACTAAAAGAAGCAATAATTTTACACATACACATAATGACTCACACCCACAGAATTAAACAGTGCTTCTCTAAATCTCTCACTTAAATGTTGCCATAAGAACATTAGGAATTCCAAAAATTTAGATTTGAACACAACCATCTGCTGGAAATAGTAATGTCTGAACAAGTACAGCTGTGCGCTCAATTAGCTACACAGTCATTCAAACGAAGCATGCTTAAAAAAAAGGAACCCTTTAAAAAATAAAAGCTAACATAGTTAATTCATACAAATGTTCTCTGGTGTGGATGCCCTTTTCTTAGAGAAGGGGATGGCTGGAAAATGCCTGAATCCACACACGCGGATTGCAGATACCACCTCAGAACTGCTTTTCTCTGGCTATTTTCCCAAGACTCTTGAAATCCACAGCACTCTGCCCAGAAGCTGCATGGAGACATACTTCATCTAAATATTACTCTCCACGGAAACAAGTGACATCTGTAAAATTAGTAAGGCAGAGCAAACTTCTTGATTCTGTAGACTTTTAAGATGTTCTATTTCCTTATAAACCTTTTAGATCTTGTAAATACCCTGGTAAATATGAAACATTTAGCAAAGCTTGTTAATGTCAGTTACTTTTAGCTGTTGCGGAGACATGGGGTTGATGAGGTTTAGTCCATGAGTTTGAAGTATATCTGAGGGCGTCATTCAATCAAAGCAATCTCAAAGAACGTGCACACTTGTTTGAGGTGCTATCATTTCATTAAATATTTGTTTCCCTTGATAAAAGGCATTTATTGAGCTTGATATATTAAAAAAAGTGTTGCTGAGAATTCCGTCTTTGTAGTTTTTATATTTATAATTGAATCATACTTGAGTGATGTTCTGATAACATCTATTCTCAATGAAGTGAAGAAATTATTTCTTCTTGCTCACACTTATGGAAATTTTATAATGCAGAGGAGTTACAAATAACAGCTCTTCATAAGCAACTTTTATAAAATGTATGTAGGGGAAACTATTCATGTGAAAGGACTTATATTGGACAAAGTGATAGGAAGGATCCCACATCCTTATTCTGACATTTCATTATTAATTTTTAATTTGCATGCAGTATGTATTAAACTACTATTAGACCCCAAGCATTGCTGTTATACAGAGGATACATTGACGGATATGAAACAGCTTCAGCAGTCATGCTTTCATAGTCTCTGTGGATACTGATAAATAGACAATTATAAGTATATTCTACAATCTTCTGAGACATTACAGAAGTTATCCTGGAAGTACAAAAGCAGGGCATGTAAAGGAGCTTTTGGCTGGAGTTTCAAGGTAGACAAAAGTCAGAAGAGCCTCTTCACTATATAAAATAGCAGAAGGAATTCTAAAGGACAAGGAAGAGTAATACAGGTACAGGGGAGGGCATCCAGGTAAAGAAGATGTATGTGAAAACCCCGTGTAAAATAGATATGACACGTCCAGTTGTCCCCTATAGTTTCGTGTGATTAAAATACACACTGTAAAGGGGAAGCGGTGAGAAGGCAGACCAGGTCATCCATTTTTCTCTGTGTCATGTTAACTGATTGAAATTTACAATAAAGGTGTGGGAAGTTCCTGAAAAGTATCGAATAGGGGGTGACACAGTCAGATCTTTGTTTCTGAAAGGTCCCTGTGGCTGCATCATGGGGGGTTTTCAGGACAGGTCAAAACTTTGAGCCCAGAGACCAAACAGGAAGGAGATGAGTATTCTCAGCAGGAGATGATAGTAGCCTGAACGTGGTGACGTATAGGAATTATGACAGGTGATGCTTCTCTCAGATCCCATAACGTTCCTTTGAACGTTTCTAGGGGCCCATCTCCTCGCTTCTGCATTCTTCTGATCCTAAAGCTCACTCCTAAAATAATTCTGTGCCAACCAAGCAGTGCGCGCTAGTTGCGCACTCACCAGTTTGGAAGTATGAAAGTCCACCTCCCTTGCCTCCTGGACAAATCAGTTCCCTGTGGACTCGATCTAAAGCTGGGATTTGACTGTAATCACATGTTTGTTTGTCTTTTTCCCTTGACCTGTCCTGCTTTCCTGATTTTTCCATGCATGTCGGTGCACAACTGACCCTGCACCATTTGCTGAAAAGTCTGTCCTTTTTCCATTTAACCGTCTTTGTTACTTTGTCAAAGATAGGTGGGTAATATTCGTATAGGTCTATTTCTGGGCACTACATTCAACGTCCGTTGACCTCTGTGTCTATTATTTTACCAGTATCATGCTGCACTCTTTATTATAACCTTATATTCAATCTTGAACTTGGATAATGTGAATCATCCAACTCTGTCCTTCTTCGGCAGTATTGTGCTGGCTTTTCTGGGCCTTTTCTTTTTGAAATAAACTGTAAATCAGTTTTTGGTTATCCATGAAATAGCTAGCTGGAGTTTCATTTGGGGGCTGCTTGAATCTATAGATCAAGTTTAGTAAAACTGACAATTTAACAATATTGAGTCTTCCAATCCATTAACACAGAATATCTTTCAATTACTATATCCACTCTTGCATCCTTTGCTAATGTTTGCATGACTTCTATTTGTTCTGTTTCTTTTTCCTGTGTGTGTGTGTGTTTTTTCTCATCCTTTTTTCTGCCTCACTATAGTTTTCTTGAACAATTTGTTTGGAATTCTATTTGGATTTATCTTTAGTGCTCTTAAGTGTGTGTCTGCATAGCTTTTTTTCCTTGAGTGTGGTAGGTGATACATTGTATCTTCATAACATGTCTATTTCTGTTGTCATTTACCAGTTAAAGTGAAGCATAGCCCTCTTACTTTCCTTTACATCTGCCTATCCTTCTCCATTTATAATTGTCTTGAGAACTTCAACAACCAGTGTTAATATTTTTGCTTTGACCATTAGTCATAATTTAGAAAACTCAAATGAGAAGCTAAGTCTACTGTCGTTAATCGTACGCTGGTTTTTTCTGCTGTTCTTTCTTTCCTAACAGTAATTTCTTTTCTGTTTAGAAAATATCCTTCAGCCATTCTTTTGGGATAAGTGTGTTGCCCATAAATTTTCTTGGTTTTACTTAATCTAAGAATGTTTGTATTTCTCCCTTATTCTTGAAAGATATTTCCACTGGATATAGGATTGTAGGCTGTTAATGCGTTTCTTTCAGGGCTTCCAAAATATTGTGCTACTCCCTCTGGCCACAAAGGTTTCTGAAGTGAAACTATTATCACTATAATTGTTTTTTTCCTCCTCTAGGGAAGGCATCCTTTCTCTCTTATTGCTTTCAGTTTCTTTGCCTTTAGTTTGACAATAGAAGTGTCTTGACTTTGATACAGTTTGACTGTGACGTATTTTTGTCATGGATTTCTTTGACTTTATCAGTTCACTCAGATTCTTGAATTTATGTCTGTATCCTTTGCACATTTGGGCAGTTTTCAGCCATTAGTTCTTCAATATTGTTTTAACCCTGCCTTCTTTTTCCTCCCCTTTTGGAATTCCCCTGACAAAAATGTTAGATTTTTTGGCTGTAAGCCCACAGATCCCTGGGGCTCTGCTCGTTTCTTTCCAGTCCATTTTTCTCTTTCTTGTCCAGTTTTCATAACGTCTACCACCCTGTCTTCACACCTGTCTTGACCTCTGTTGTCCACGTGTCTTCCGTCTGGCTAGTTCATCTGTTTCCAGCCCCCAGGGTTGCAGAGAACATGCTTTCCGTGGAGCCGTTTTTCGTCCGTGCTCCCTGCTGTTCTGGGCTGTGATTCCTCCAGAAGCCCGTCTGGGACACAGGAGACAGCAAGAAGCTCTGGGGTCCCCTGCCTTTCCCTCGCTCGGGTCCTGACTTTCCGGGGTGCCGTCTGCTGTCCATGCTTCCTGTAGCTCAGAAACTTGTCACCTCCGGCCTGTCTCGTTCACCCTCTGCTTAGCCTTGTACAGACCAACAGGCTGCCTTTCTCAGTTTCCTTATGTACAGAAAGGAGGTCACGGAATGTGACTCACAGGTCTCGGTGATGATGGTCCTGGGAAGGAGAGGCATCGGGGAAAGGTGTGTTGAAAGTGACATTTCAAACGAAACGAAGCTGGGGTGGGTAGAAGTGAGCCATGTGTGTCGGTGGATGAGTCCTGCCAGCTGGAAACTGCCACTCGCCACCTGCCTCTACGAGGATTAAATCAGGTGTCGCTGCGGCCGCTCAGGCTGGAGATCAGGAACGAGGCGCTCTGTGCTCTGGGAGAAACTGGCAGAACAGGTCTTCAGAGAGTCAGGTATTTTCAGGAGCTGATTTTATGAGCCCATTTCTTGCATCTCCTCGTATCCAGAAAAGCACTAAAATCATGAACGGTGACGTCTGCTCCTGGTGACGAGCAGCCAGCCTCCGGCAACGTGTGTGCTTGACGGCACGTCCGCCCTTCACTAAAATCCTGTCTATACTGACTCGACCTCTCTGCAGCAGCTCCTCAGAGCCACCTGAGATGCTGTCTCCTGGGCTCGAGTCCTCATTTTGCCCTAAACAAGACAACTCACAACTCTCGCGTTGGGCATTTTTTTCAGTCGACGGTCCCCGCTGGAGGCGGTGGCGGGGGGGGGGGGGGAACCGCAGGGCAACAGAGACTTAGAAAAAGTCTGGAGAGGGTGGGTCAAGTGGCCCTGGCTCAGAGGAACCCGGGGAGGCACAGGGGACACACAGGTGAGCCAGCGACAGGGCCGAGGCCACGTAGGTCCTGCTGTGGTAGCGCCTGCCCGTCTCGGGGCCTCCTGAGTGTCATGTGGTTATTAAACAACTCACAGCAGGGAGTCTCCGTGTACTCTGCGCCCAACTCACAGGGAGGGTCTCCGCCAGAAGGATGCTCCTTCTACCCGCTGACGTTGCCAGAGATTCCTCCCCGAATGCGCCGGTTGGAATTCAATGTATTTGAGGCGCCAAGCATCCCGCAGAAAACATGTTGAGACGTGAACCCC
The DNA here is from genome assembly GCF_002837175.3 of Physeter macrocephalus. NCBI lineage: Eukaryota > Metazoa > Chordata > Mammalia > Artiodactyla > Physeteridae > Physeter > Physeter macrocephalus. Next base: position 79,550,856 of record NC_041228.1, read on the forward strand.
TCAGCGGAGTCCACAAGGCCAAACCTTCAATCGCTGGCAGCGTCATTGACCTCTGCTGCCTGGTCTGATCCCAAGCAAAAGGCAAACAAGTAAAAAAGCTTACCCAGTTTTTTGGTGATCCCTCTTTCAATTAATTACTGGAACTAAAATCACACTTAAATGCTATCCAAAAATAATTTGAACACTGGTAATGCTTTACTCATCCTTCTTGCTTTTGTAACTTACTGGAGGATTTGGGGAAATCTATCTTAACTCTATATTCTTGTAATAATAATAATAATAGTACCTCCTACAAAGGTTGTTATGAGGATTACATGAGTTAATATACGTAAAGAACTTAGAATCATGCTGGACGCGTAGTAAGTGCCATCAAAGTGTCACCTGTTGTCATTCATATCCATTCATTTGAATTCACTCAGATTTTTTCCTCAATATTTCTTTTAGCTTATTGGCACTTAGGGAATAAGAAGTTTGATAAAATAGAGATGGAAATATCATAATTTTGGAGCATGCTAGGCAACAGTAAGACAAGAAGGCTTGAGAAGGTTCAAGCACTATACAAATTATTCAAATTATGCAGGCACATGCAAGGAGGAGGAGGGGAAAGCTGGCCCAATTTCAAATTGTGTCCATTTGTTCGCTTTCTAGTGGCCATTCCGGATCCAGCTATGGACTTGGGATTCTACACTGTATCCTCTGCCCCCAGCACTAGTGTCTCCCCTGCCACAGGGACTTGGAGCTCAGGTGAGCCGAATTATTTCCCGCCTTCTGTGTGCTATCTGGGTGGTCGGCTCTTCAGCCATAAGAAGGAATGAACAAGCGATTCACACAACAGCCTAGATGAGCCTGGAACACACTCAGCTGAGTGACAGGAGCCTCAAAGGCCACATACTGTATCATTCCACTTACAGGAAATCCCAGAGGAGATTAACCCATGGAGACAGGATGCAGACTGTCTGCATCCTGGGTGGGGGGAGGGGGAGGGGAGAAACGGCGCTGGATCAGGGAGCTTACGGCGGAATGATGGAAATGACTTGAACTAGACAGAGTGGTGGTGAGGCTGGTGGCATAGCCAACATCGTGATGACCTTCAATGTCACTGACCTGTTTACTTTAAAATAGTTAATTTCATGTGTCTTTCACCTCAATATGTTACTTAAGAGAGTAGTTGGTGGTCATTTACAGCATTTTCTATGGATTCCCATAGACAGAGTCATAAATTATTACCTACCGTACAATACAGTTTAGAATTTAACTGGGTCATGGAGCTGAAAGTGCTCTGTACAAAGGGAAAACCAACTTGAAATAAGAAATCAGATCTAGTGTTCCTCATAGAGGTGACCATGCCCAGGCAATCATTTTTCAGGAATGACATAATTTTGTTCCACATACTCATCTGTGGGAAGTGCTGCAAAGCCGATCTGCAAGTCCTGTTGCTGCATATATGCTCAGAGTCGGTTAGGAATGTCCGCACACCATACCCAGGGCTACTTGGCTCTGATTCCTGGTTTCACTTATTTATTGAAAAGATCGTTAATAAAATCAAGAAGAGAAGAGTGGACATAGTTTATTTTACCCTGAATAGCCTTCAGAAAGCTAGCTGTTTCCTGCTAGGTAGCGAAGAAGAAACTAACCCTCCATGGGAGGGGTTCTGATAGTTTCGTCTTTCAGCGTGCACTTCACAAAAGTAGTAAATTGAGTTCCTCTGTACAATTCCATATCTGTACATATTTTTCATTGTTTACTTTGCAATGGCTTAATTTTGCAGAGTTTTCTTTTACATTTGCGTTTGGAAAAATTCACTTTAAATAAAGAACTTAGTCGTTCTGTAGAGAACAACTAAAATTTGACAATGTTGAACACTTGTTAACACACATTATATATGTTACTGGATGACGCTTTGAACAAGAGGATAATGCAAGATGAGAAACAGCAGACCTAAAAAAAGAAAGAAGAAAAGTATGAAGTAGTAACAATTCTTGTTACTTTTAAGTTTTTTAAGGAGCCTCCATACTGTTCTCCATATTGGTGTATCAATTTACTTTCCCACCAACAGTGCAAGAGGGTTCCCTTTTCTCCACACCCTCTCCAGCATTTACTGTTTGTAGATTTTGTTGATGATGGCCATCCTGACCGGTGTGAGATGATATCTCATTGTAGTTTTGATTTGCATTTCTCTAATGATTAGTGATGTTGAGCATCCTTTCATGTGTTTGTTGGCAATCTGTATATCTTCTTTGGAGAAATGTCTATTTAGGTCTTCTGCCCATTTTTGGATTGGGTTGTTTGTTTTTCTGATATTGAGCTGCATGAGCTGCTTGTAAATTTTGGAGATTAATCCTTTGTCAGTTGCTTCATTTGAAAATATTTTCTCCCATTCTGAGGGTTGTCTTTTCATCTTGTTTATTTTTATTTCCATTTCTCTAGGAGGTGGGAGTTGGTTCAAAAAGGATCTTGCTGTGATTTATGTCATAGAGTGTTCTGCCTATGTTTTCCTCTAAGAGTTTTATAGTATCTGGCCTGTTATTTAGGTCTTTCATCCATTTTGAGTTTATTTTTGTGTATGGTGTATCATCTTTAATTTCTTTCATCAGTGTCTCATAGTTTTCTGCATAAAGGTCTTTTGTCTCCTTAGGTGGGTTTATTCCTAGGTATTTTATTCTTTTTTTGCAATGGTAAATTGGGTGTTTCCTTAATTTCTCTTTTAGATTTTTCATCATTAGTGTATAGGAATGGAAGAGATTTCTGTGCATTAATTTTGTATCCTGCTACTTTAAC
>NC_041228.1:79553675-79569887 GCF_002837175.3 Physeter macrocephalus
TACGCGTTTGTCATATATGGCCTTTATTATGTTGAGGTATGTTCCCTCTATGTCTACTTTCTGGAGGGTTTTTATCATAAATGGGTGTCAAATCTTGTCAAAAGATTTCTCTGCATCTATTGAGATGATCATATGGTTTTTCTCCTTCAATTTGTTAATATGGTGTATCACATTGATTGATTTGCATATATTGAAGAATCCTTGCATCCCTGGGAGAAACCCCACTTGATCATGGTGTATGATCCTTTTAATGTGCTGTTGGATTCTGTTTACTAGTATTTTGTTCAGGTATCCTCTTAAGAGAACATTCGCAGAAAGACTTTCTTGAGAGAAGTGATCCCCAAAAAGAGAATAATCTCAAAAGACAATATCCCATACATTTCAATTTGCAAAGGCAAACCTATGGGACATAAAGCGGATCAACAGTTGGCAAGGTTCAGGAGTAGCAGAGGGGTTGCCTAGAAAATGATACTGGGGACTTACAGGTGAGAGTGAACTGTTCTGTCTTTTGAACTTGGTGGTGGCTCCCAATCATACTCATTTTTCGGAACTTACAAAACTACACTCTGACAAGTTTGATTTTTCTTGTAATGTCCAAAATTTGCCTCAATTTATCTTAAAATTTTTTTTAAAGAGATTATTCTTGAGGTCATGATCCCCTTAAAATATATTCATAATTTCACTTTTTGCTAATACGTAGGTAACTTTCAAAAATTCACATTTTGCTATTCTTGCTCATATATTCCTCCAAGACATAGTAATCTATTTATTTTATGTTGTATTTTTTGCTGGAATATATTTACATAAGCATTTAAATCTATGTAGTTGTACATCGACTAATTATATTTCTTTTTACCTTTATGTAAACATAGATATATGTATAGAATAAAGTTCATCAAAAATGAATTGTGCTTATTTTTTTGTGGTGGTGAGACTTAATATGATATCTATTTGAATTTTTTGTATTCTTTTTAATTGCTTTAATTACTTATGATGAACATGTGTTAATTTTTCAGCAGAGTTTTTTCTGAAACTAAAAAATGAGAGAAGGTAAAGATGTGCATTCAACAACTAGAATAATGTAGATATCAGAGTTGTTTTAAAATTATTTCTGTGATCACTCACGCTTATGACACTGTAATTACCTGAAAGACAACTGTGGTCTTTTATGACATAAAGTGATGAGCTTCTTCTCGGGTACAAATGACCAGCAAATGATGCCCAGTCAGACCAGTCCTCTCGGTATAGATTCAGCTCATAAGGGACCATTGTGAGGTTATCAAAGTTGTCTTGCTTTCAAATGTTGTAACTCTGATTGCTTAAGTAATTTGGCAAATATCACCTTTGTTCAGTCTTTAAGGCCTTTTAGGGGTCAGACAGGTAATCTTCATAAATACTGATGGACCAGAAGAAATCATGTCTTAAGAGGTATGCACCCAAGGCAGGCCACTCACCACTGGCCCTGTTCATGGCAGCTAAGTCTTTCAAGGTCATGCTCTAAATATCTGTAAAACTTACAAATCAAACCCAAGAAGTGAAAACACAGATGTAGAAAAAAGTATCTGTTTTTATTTTCCAGTATGCATCGTTAAAAAAGGTACAGTTTTACTAGTAGTACGTTAATGAACTTAAAGAACAAAGTGACGAGCTTTTGTCACAGATATTAATTAAAAACACACGTAATGTTTTTAAAAACATCCACCAACACAATTAAAAATGAAATAAATACATTTCATATTTCTGGTATTTTCACTGCATTTTAATATGTATAAAATATATAACATTTATAATATTTTATTTATCTTTAAAAGCAACTTCAAATGTGCCAAGAAGTGAATTATGATTTTAAAGTATTCAGGAATAAGAATAAATCATAAACAAGAGTTTTAGAGGAATGAATAAAGCATTTCCTTGTGGAGAGTCATCAGGACTTCAGTATTAAGGGTAGCAACATGTGTGTTAATATTATCAGAAATCGACACTTACCTTAAAAAGTTAAGCACGAGATCGTCCTTGTGCTTTTAAAGCTTCCCCACATTGCTGCTTTGTAGTGATAATTCTAAATCACTGTTAGGATGATTACTTTTCCACAGTAATAAGTCAAGCATTTCTCAAATCCAGCATGCCAGGTAAACAAAGTTGATGACAAGCTTTGCTTTAGAAAATGAGGGAAATCTCTAACTTTAAACTAATGTACAAAAGGAAAGTCTCTCCGCTGACCTAATGAATATGGGACTGACATTTATTTTCAGGGAATTACGTTTCTTCTTGCCGAGTGAGTTTTGTGATCAAAGGCTTTAAAACGCTTAGTTGCTACATGCCTGGACAATGGGCCAGAAATGATACGCTGATTATTTTCCCTTAAAAACAGTGTTGGATGGTAGAGGTTGGGGTACACATTATACTTACATTATCTACTAAAGTATTTGAAATAAATACTTGTTGCAATATAACAAATTAAAAATGCCCCTGTTTTAATATACTTCAGCTTAAATGAATTGTTATTCTTTATCAGGCAAAATACATGATTATAGTAGTTAGCAAAGATTTCCCTTCTCTGACCCAAGTACGTATAATGTAATGTTCCCTTCAAGCTTGTACTATGTACACTATCATTATATAACCCTTAGTGTGTATATATATACATACATATGTATACATATATGTATATATATGTATAATGTGTATGCACACACACACACACACACACACACATACACACATATACCAAGGTACTGGAGAGGTTAACACATAATTAAGCATTCTGTTGTTAAAATGTGCCCTAGTACAAACTAGGATATGATGAGTAAATCTCATGCATCTAAACCTAAATTACATGAGAAATAGAGATTTATCTGAGTATTTTTGTTCATTTCTAAACTTTCTCATTCAAGTAGTCCAAGTTATAGCAAATGACAGTGTCTACTCATTGCACTGTGAAAGGAAACATTCAATGCTATTTGCTAACTGAGGAAAATCAAAATAATATTTTTTAGTAGGTGGCTTCTCCACTCCACTAATCATGTTAAGTAGCAATTTGGCCCCGTGGCTTTGTTTTCAAGAGTCTCAAAAATAAACACACTATGGTATTATCATAAATTTTAATTCAGGCTACAATTTACAGTGTAAATTTAAAGTATATTAATATATTTATTTGAAATATATTCTTCTATATAATATGGGATTAGCATTTTATTACATATATACGTGTGTGTGTGTGTGTTGTACAAGGAGATATATACCCACACATATCTCATTGTGCACCTTTTCCTTTATCATACACGTAAGTACAGCCTAGAAGATTTTTATGACACACAAAAAGGATATTGAATTAAATCGCCTTTTTGTATTTTTTAAATGGAGCTTTTACAAAACCTGACATTGTTTTTTTAATGATTACATTACACTTATAGAAAGTTTTAAAACTCTTTTTCTTTCTTTAGGCTAAGCAGCCCATTTCATATTGCCTGTAGACCCACTGATTCTCACACCACGGACACACAGACGTCACCCTAACGCGGGGCGGGCTGACACGAAACTCGAGCTGGTAACAGAGGGTCTGTGATGAGCTGGCCACTGCGGCTGCGGATCCTAAGGCAGCTGCCCCCTCCCTCCACTCCTCCCCCTGAGCTGGTGGCCTCCTGAAGCCCGTTTTTGGTGGGCTTCTGATTTTACTGGGCTGGCCAAAAAGATCTTACGGACAAGCCCGAACGAACTTTTTGGCCAACCCAATAAAAGGACTGCTCTGTTTGATCAAAACACAGTGAACAATAATTCCATAATGTTATCCCAATTATGGATATGTATTTAGTTTGATGTTCAATATAAATTATATTAAACTGTATATTGTCCAGTTTGCCCCAGTTCTTTTTATTTTTTTATTTTTTGGCTGTGTTGGGTCTTCTTTTGCTGTGCGCGGGCTTTCTCTAGTTGCGGCGAGCTGGGGCTACTCTTTGTTCAGGTGCGTGGGCTTCTCATCGCCGTGGCTTCTCTTGCTGTGGAGCACGGGCTCTAGGCGTGTGGGCTTCAGTAGTTGCGGCGCGTGGGCTCAGTAGCTGTGGCTCGCGGGCTCTAGAGCGCAGGCTCAGTAGTTGTGGCTCACGGGCTTAGTTGCTCCACAGCATGTGGGATCTTCCCGGACCAGGGCTCGAACCTGTGTTCCTTACGTTGGCAGGCGGATTCTTAACCATTGCACCAGGGAGGTCCTGCCCCAGTTCTTTTTAAAAGTCATCCTAGATAGAACTTAACACTTGCCCAGGTACAACTGTGAACCTTCACTTTTCCTTTTCAATTTAATGCACTTAAGAGTTAGTCAGATGCAAAGTGAATTAATAATTTATAATGATTATGGAAATAGTTTGATGTTTATTTTTTAATTATAATTTTCATGTATACTTTTTACAAATAATGTTGTTTCCTTCTTGACTGACTTTTTTCCTTCTTATTAAAAAAAAAAAATCAATCCACCTTGTTAGATACTTGGTCATTTTCACAAGGAAGGATCCAATGTTTGATTTAGTTGGGAACATGTATATTAAAAAAAGCAATTTTTTTTTCTTAATGGGGAGGTGGTTGTTTAAAAGCAGATTTCAGTACAGCTGCTTTGAAGGAAAGAAAATGTTATACAAATAGTTATGTAACACCTGGGATCCTAGTTGTGTGCACACAGCTTCAGGGCTTTCAAATTTCCAATCTCTTCATACTTACATTCCTAAGACAAGATGCCTAAAATAACTCAAACAGTTTGGCATTACATAATCACTTTTCATGACATGATAAGTCAGAAATTTTAAATTTTATTTTCATATCTCACCTTATTCTCTCATAAACTCTAACTAAAATGGAAAGATGTCATTCACCCAACATATGTCACAGCTTTGAGAATGCTTCCTAGGGACATTGTGGTTCAGCATTAACAGGCAGGGTCAGGATTACAAAGAATTGTTTCTTACACCACATGGGTTGATATTATTTTCTCTACAAAAGTTTTTGGGGGTCACTGAAAATTCATGAAATTTTAATTTAATAATAAATCCCAGGTAAACTATAAATCTCCTTAAATGAAGGAAAGAACAAGAGGTTCATGGATGTTTCCTTCATTCATCATTAAAGTAACACATTTTGGCATCTTTGAATGACACTGGCTGCAAATAAAACACTCAGTGTCAGTGACCCAAGGAAGAAATAGTCTGTTTCACATTGTGTCTACCATAGGTAAAATGTAATGATCCTTTTGCAATTCTCAGCAATATTCTACATAAGATAAACAAAATTGGAGTGCCAGTGTCAAATCATGGGATGAGGGTACAAGGAGAAATCCACACCAGTGAGTTAAAGTGCTTTCTTCTTTGACGAGGGTTTTTGCCTGCTGGTCTCTGTGCAGCTGTCTCCTTTCTGTTGTTCCTGATACAATGATGGGGCATTCGTTCCTGGCCAGGCCCATCATGTATTTGTCATACTAAATAATCTAAAATGCAGAAATGACCATTTAATGGGTATTTTTATTTATAGGTAGCTTACAATTTTTTATATTATTTACATACTCGAGTCATTCATTCTTTCATCTTCTCTTCTGATGAGCGCAACATACTGGCACCGACCCCCCGATGGAGAGCAAGCCATCCTGTTCATTCAGGATGATTCCCAGAGGCCTTCCGAACAGAAATGCTTCTGAGATCCGTATGACCTTCTTCTTTTCTGCTGAAATTCCAACTTGGCTTCACTGTTGACTTGATGATGTGATTGCTTCACCAGTGTCTAGAGCGACGAGTACGATTGCTCTGTTTATAAGTCAAGGTAAGAGGGGTGCCAAGCTCAGGCTGTCAAGTCATGTACTTGGCTTTGCTCATCTTGCCGGAGCTGGGGGCAACGGAAGCAGTAGCCTGATTGCCTAAACAGAGAGGGTCCAGACAAGCCACCTTGGCGGCAAAGAATGAGTGGATGCAGTGAAGAACAGCAAACAGATTCGGAAACTCCAGCTCCTGAGAGGGAAAGAGAGATGGGCCACATAAAATAAAGACCAGCTTCCTGAAAATAAATGGAAAATAACTACACAACTCGTTAATAGCTAGAGCTTTTCTTTCAAGTTCAATAAACTTAACTAGAATCAATGATATCTAACTTACGGAAATTGTAGGCATTTTTGTTCAGTATGTTACTCTCAAATGCATTGCCAATTTACTTCAAACTACGGTGGTCCGAGAGTCAGAAGAACTAAGCATTCTTATCACCCATGAGAGTCTTTTCAATATTGATAAATGCTGCATAGAAATATATTTGGCCAGATTAAAATTCTACTTTTGACATAGTGTAAGTAAAGAGAAACAGCAGCTTTAAAAGCATTTTTATCTCTTTACACATAATTCAAATGAAAAATTTGCATTGGAGTAATTCAAAAGTATTCTTCAGTACTGTCTAGAATACGTTGCTGTTTGTCATAGGACAATGAATATGAAATACTGAAAGCAAGGGCATATGAACGTTTAAGGCACTAGAAGCCAAATGGTTCACTCCCAAAATATAATGAATGCATTCATTTTAAATTTAATTAATTCTGATTATCGTACTTGGTTGTTAAAAAAAGTTAGCCAGGGCTCACTAACTGTTTGGATTGTTGGAAATATATTTCCCATTTGGGTACTTAAGGAAATGTAGCACCAACCAGTAGCACCAAATGATATATATTGAAATGAAAATAGAAAGAAGTTACTTCAAACCACAAATGATATCAGATTAGCTGTAAAATCATGAGTCGGTGCTCAGGATAGGTTTTGAAAGCTGACGTCACAAGTATTTTTATGAAAAACCATCAATAGTCCCATAAAAATGATCTAATTCCAAAAGGATTGAGAGAAGAAAAATATGTGCTTGATGAGGTCTATTTGATAAACTTGTCACAAAGAGGATGACTAGAGCGTAATCAACCACATGGAATTGCTGATGAAGCTGATGCTATATCAATACATGTTAGTAATAAAGGATGCAGAACTGCAATTAATAGGCACATTGCTGATGGTGTTTTCAATTCACGGTATGTGGCAATGGAAAATAATATAAAGCATTCATTCACTTAGGCCATCTTGTAATATCTGTCATGTACCAAGGAACTATTTAAATAAAATAGTTCACTTCAGGAGTACTTTCTCAGATATGTAATAGGAGGACAATAGGCCACAATATAGAATCATAGTTCGGTACAATGTAGATGAAATGGCTATGCTGTCAAAGTGATTCCCTCCAAAACTTCAGAATATCTTAGTCAGTTTCCTATGGCAAACGTTAAAACAGCAAAGATCCGGTTTAACTATTTTAAATTCCTAAAATGATTCCACCTCAAAATGATTTTACTCGGTCATTGTGATTTCAGGAGCCGTATTTCTAGCAATCTGCTCCGCGTCTCCGCAATGCGTTATTGGTCACCTAGCAGGCTTCCTCTGGCCTTAATCCAACCCCCAAATTCACCCCTTCATTCTTTGCGCAGCCAGCTTATTTCATGTGCAGATTTTGAATACGTTCAGGGTCAACCCCTAAAAATCCACTAGCTGTAAAAAGGATGGGAGAGTTTTGGCAAGCATGAGATATGCTTGTATATTATTAAGAAACAAAATAAAAAACATACAATTTACTCTTGGTGAAGGGGAGAATACTGTTGAACGTTGCAACTAGGCAAAAATATAACAACTTTTTCTCAAAAATAATTTTGCCATACTTTATTAAATTGGAGATTGTATCTTGGTTGTCAAAAAACAAATAGTCTAAATATATAGATATTTGGGGGATGATTACTATTTTCAGTGCTTCATACCTTGTCAAGTGTATGTCAATTATTTGATGCAGACTGGCACTTTAAAATTTTTACGCCTTTTTTTGGATGTGGGTAGGCAGGAAATGATAGGTAATGAGAAGACAAAACAAGAGGCCGAGACGTGTTCAAGTTTGGTCCTTGATTCCAGAGTCAACTCATTTCCCCTCGGCTCAGTAGTCACCTTTGGTCATCACATCCACTCCTAAGGCTTCGATTTGCATTTCTGTATACGCCAGTAACACTCTTTCCCTCATTTCTAATGTAAATTCTGACCTACAGAATTTACCTAGCTACTGAGCATCCACAGGTGATGTCCACCAAGCTATTTACCGTCTCCTTGTAATAGAGCTCTTCTGAACCCCATGAATCTCACTAAACATAATTCTCCTCAAAATTTAATCATTCATTCAATGAATATTTACTGAGTGCTTACTATGCACCTAGTCTTTTTCTTGGTGAAAAGATAAAGTAGTGAGCAGAACAGACAGAAAAAATCGTCTAATGGGAGTTACATTCTTGTGGCAGGAGACAACATATGAGGGCATAAACAAGTTAAATATAATATTTCTGAATATAATAATAAGTATACTCAAGAAAAGAAAACATGGAAGAGAGCAGAGTGTGGGAGGGCATGCAGGACAGGGAAATCCGTATTGTCCCGGAGGTGAAACCTAACAACACAAAGGAGTAAACCATCCGGATGTTTGTGAGAGAAACATTCCCGGCAGAAGTCAATTTCAAAGGCCCTGAGATCGAGACATTCTAGGAGAGCTTGAGGAAAGCCAGGGACTATCAGCGCTGAGATGGAGTGAATTATGGCGTAATTAACAGGAAATGAGATCAAAGGTATAACTCAGGCCAGAAACTGTAGTGTATACGAGCCCTTTATGAGCTTTACTGATTGCCACGGAAAACCACTGGAGATTTTCCAGCACAGAGTGACAAGAATTGGTACTGAGTATTAAAATGATAATTCTGGCCACACTGTTGATAATAAACTCTTTGGGAATAAGATTGAAAGAAGGTAAGTTGTAAAGTTTTCAGTTAAAAAATGTGTGGGATTGAAAGTAAAATTGAGTCAAGGATGATTCCAAGATCTTTGGTTGAGCATCTGAAAGGAGGATTTTCAAATCATATATCTGATAAGGGCTTATTATCCAAAACGTATAAAGAATTCATATAACTCAACAGCAAAAAAAACAATCTGATTAAAGAATGAGCAGAAGATATGAATAGACATTTTTTCAGAGAAGACGTGTAGATGGCCAGCACGTACATGGAAAGATGACCAGTATCAGTCATCATCAGACAGATGAAAGTCAAGCCCACAGTGAGACACCACCTCACACCTGTTACACCCGGAATCACCAATGCAGTTCGCTGTAGTCTTACAGAAATTGCTGCTGTTTTCAGTACATACCTTGGGATGGGTTTTCCCAATGAACAAGTTCTGAGTCACGTCAAGTAATGAAAAGCACTGCAAATATGGGCTTTCCCAGGGAGCTTCCAGATAGATCCAATAATTACTGTTTTCATAGTCAAATAGTTAATTTTTCAGGTCAAAATTCAGTTTATTTTTTTCCATTTTCAAATGCTTTCATGACTTTTGTAATTTTGCTTTTTTTAAATTATGAGACGATAACACCAGACCTGATTATTTTGAGTTACTTTACCTCCTTGGAAAATGCTTTCAAGTGTATCTTTATTCTTAAAATTCTGATTTTCAAAACGTTTTTACTTCTATTAAATAAAAATACAATTACATTGCTTCTATAGATAAATAGTGACTTTTGGCAAAAAGGAAGAAAAATGCATCATACCATGGACATGTTCCCTTTAACAGCTACTTGTTTTGGAGGCGGTTAATATATTTGTTTTACCTAAAAAATGCCAGTTTCTGTTTTCTAGTTTACCAAGTTAGAGAATAATTTGGATTCTTAACACACATGGGTAAATAAAAGTCAATACCCCTATGGAGAATATAAGAGGCTTGAAAAATAAATTATGTACAAGAAGAAAAAACCTTCTCAGTGAGAAATAAACATGATTCAGAACCCTCATGATTCCCAGGAGTTTAGGAGCTCTTTTAAAGGTAGAGGAATATCCTGTCCAGAGTTCTCCTTTATCACATATTACTTTCCCTAATCCAATCATTTGAAATAAAATTTTAGATGAAATAAGTGGTATATAACTCACACAGACACACACAGACATACACACACAATTACTAATTTCCCCGATTTATTTCCAGCTGCTCCAGTTTCTTCTATACTATGAGGCACCACCAAACAGGATTGATGAAGGACCTGCATTACCAAGCAGGAGCCTGCCCTGTCCTCATTTTTCTTCTCCATAATCTAAACAGCTGGGGCTCTGGAGAGTTTGCAGTGAAAGCAGTAAGGTCTTGGTGTTTTAGAAAACCTTTGGTTCCAGATGCCAAAAAGAGTCAGAAATTGTGAAAAGCAGGATAGGTAGGAAACTGATCCTTCATCTTTTATGCAGAGGGAGATCTTTCATCCTCAATTCCTGCCCAGTTTTGTGACTATTAAACGTCCTAATTTATGAGACCTCAAATGCCAAATAGGAATTTCCTTAGATGACTGGTTATTTTCTTCCAAAAGGCAAATTTCAGCACATCATGAATTCTTCAGTGGGATCTTTGACAGATGCTTACTGAGCATACAAAATGTTCCATTCACTGTGTTACCTTCAAACCAGGGAACATACGGTCCCAAGGGCAACGCTTTTAGGCAGACACTTATCCACAATTTATAATGAGGAAATGAAGATTTATAGAGAATAGCTGGAAAGTAGCATTACTGGAACTCAATCCTCAATTTCTGATTTAAGTCTTACTAAACCTTATATTGTGTGAGAAGGTCTCTTATGGCAGCTTGAAGTCTCTGAGGCCATGGAGATTGGGGGCAGGGAAGGGTTTTGGGGAAGAAGTCTCTACTCAGAAATGTTTCCAAACTCTGCACGGTTCCACTAAATAAAAAAGCAATTTTCTTTTTCTTTCTCTTATTGTACAAAAAGTACTGCCTTGGCTGCCAGACCTCAAATCCAGTAATTTAGGATTAATATGCTGTACACACTAGTTTAGGAAATATTATAACAGTGTTTTCACGGGGGGAATGGTCATGAATTTCAATGAATAAAGTGACAACAATGCTTTTTGAAGGCAGCCTGTTTTGAAGTCAGGGGATTGTCTAGCCATATTATCAAATTACAATTTAAAAATAGATATACCTAAAGAAAATAAATGTTAAAACGAGCAAGCAAAAAATGTATTTTTTACCTGGAAAATTTAGTTATGGACAACTATGAGTATATGGCAGTAATCCTTGATGTACTAGTACCTATACTAACAACATAAATTAAGCACTTTTTAAAAAGTACCCAATACAGTAAAATGAGCTTTTTAATAAATTGTCAAATAACTACAATATTACTCATGATTTCAATTGGGAACCATTCCCCTGTTCTTCTAGGAAAGTTCTGGGAAGTTTAATGAGGCTTTGGAAAACAGATGGGAAATTTATTAAGCTTTCTGAGTAACGAAGTGAGAATTCATGAATTTCTCCTTTCAGAGAAAAAATATATAACAGGCTTTTGTATTATAACATTGTCCTTCTATAGCCATAAAACAACAAAAGCAACAACAAAAACAAAGTATGTTCCCCCAACTCCCGTCTTTTTTCAGTATTTCTGAGACTTTTCACAACCCAAAATTTAAACACTACTTAGAACTTTTAATCTTGTAAAACATATGGCAACTCAAACACTCATATTCCCCAAACAAACAATATCTCTTGTTAAATAAACTCTGGCTGTAATGTATTTGCCTTGTAACCAGGAATGTATTAATGTACTATTAGAGCGTGTTTTATTTAAAGTTGTCTACTTATCACATATAGCAAGATCTGAGTCCATTTGCTAATCATTTTATCACTTTTAAAATCATTTTTAAAAGAAAAGAAACCCTGCAACAGTGTCCATATTTAAAACATTGGTTCAAGTTTTCTTTTGTAAAGCTTTATTATGATATTTTAGACATATAACACTGTATGTATTTAAGGTGCATGACTTGATGTTCTGATATATGTATACATTGTAAAAAGTGTACCACAGTCAGGCTAATTTACATACCATCACCTCTATAACTACTATAGTGTGTGTTATAACTACTATAGTGTGTGTTGGGGGTGGCTTATTTACTATCTATCCTCGCTGCAAGTTTCAAGTATTCAATATCGTTACGTACAATCATCACATTATACGTTAGCTCTCTATTAATCTTATCTAACTGAAGCTTTGTTCCCTTGGACGAACATCACTCCATTTCCCTCCCCCTCCCCCCTCCCCCCCTGGCAACCACCATTCTACTCTCTGCTTCTGAACGTGACTATTTCAGATGCTACACATAAGTGAGATCACGCAGTATTTCTCTTTCTGTGTCTTGCTTATTTTGCTCAGCATAATATACTCCAGCTCCACCCATGTCACAAATAACAAGATGTCCTCTTTCTGTAAGGTTGAATAACATTCCATTTTATGTGTATGCATATACCTCTATCCCTATGTATCTATGTATCTATCTATCCATCTGACCTATTTTCTTTATCCATTCATCTATTAAAGGACATTTAAGGTTTTTGCCATGTCTTGACTATTGTGAATAGTGCTATAATGAACATGGGGGTGCACATATATTTTCAAGATACAGATTTCGTTTTATTTGGAAATATACCCAGAAGTAGAATTGCTGGATAATGTGGCAATCCTATTTAATTATTTTGAGGAATATTCATACTGTTTTCCATAAGAGTTGTACCAATTTACATTCCTGCCAGCAGTACACAGGGTTCCCTTCTTCACATCCTTGCCAACATTGTTATCCTTTGTCCTTTTGATAATACTCGCCCTAATTGGTGTAAGGTGATATCTTGTTGTGGTTTTGATTTGCATTTCCCTGATAACTAGAAACATTGAGCAACTTCTCGTATATTTGTTAGTTATTTAACTTTCTTTTTTTGAGAAGTGTCTCTTAGACCCTTTGCTCATTTTTAACTGAGTTATTTGTAATTTTGGTATTGAGATGTATGAGTTCCTTATATATTTTGGAAATTAACTCATTATTGGATATATGGCTTGCAAATAATAATTTTTCCCATTCTGTAGAGTGCCTTTTTATTTTTATTTTTTAAAAATTATTTTCTTTGCTGTGCAAAGCTTTTTAATTTAATATAGTACCACTTGCCCACTTTGGCTTTTGTTGCCTATTCTTTTGGAGTCATATCCAAAATATTATTGGCAAGACCAATGTCAAGAAGTTTTTTCCCTATGTTTTCTCCTAGGAGTTTTATGGTATCAGGTATTATATTTAAATCCTTAATCCATTTTAAGTTGATTTTTATGTATGGTGTGAGATAGTGGTCCAATTTCCTTCTTTTGCATGTAGCTGTCCAGTTTTTCCAGCATCATTTTTTACAGAGACTGTCCTCTCATTGTGTGTTCTTGGAACCTTTGTCAATGATCAGTTGACCATAAATGTGTGGATTTATTTCTGGAATCTCTATTCTGTTCCATTGGTCTATATGTCTATATTTATACCTGTACCATACTGTTTTGATTACTATGGCTTTGTAATACAATTTGAAGTTAGGAAGTGTGATGCCTCCAGCTTTGTTCTTCTTGCTCAAGATTGCTTTAGCTATTTGGGGTCTTTTGCAATTCCATATGAATTTAGGATATTTTCTATTTCTGGAAAAATTATCATTATGATTGATAGGTATTTCACTGAATCTATAGATCACCTTGGGTAATGTGGATATTTTAGCAATCTATTTCATGAACATGGGCTGTCTTTCCATTTATTTGTGTCTTTTAAAATTTCCTTCATCAATGTTTCATAAACTTCATTGTACAAGTCTTTCATCTTTTAAAGTTCATTCCTAAGTAATTTATTCTTTTTTGTTGCTATTGTTCATGGGATCATTTTCTTAATTTCTCTTTCAGATAGTTCCTTGTTAGTGCATAGCAATGCCACTGACTTTTATGTGTTAATTTTGTATCCTATGACTTTGTAAAATTTGTTTATTAGTTATAACAATTTTTATGGTGTCTTTTAGTTTCTTTAAATATATATATATGATAATGTCATCTGCAAACAGAAATAATTTTACTTCTTTCTTTCCAATTTGTATGCCTTTTATTTCCTTTTCTTGCCTAACTGCTCTGGCTAGCACTCTCAATACTATGTTGAATAGTAGTGACGTGAGTGGGCATCCTTGCCTTATTCCAGATCTTAGAAGAAACAGTTTCAGTTTTTCCCTATTGATTATGATGTTAGTTGTGGGTTTTTCAAATATAGCCTTATTGTGTTGAGGGATGTTTCTTCTGTACCTATTTTGTTGAGACTTCTTATCACGAAAGGATGTTGAATTTTATCAAATGCTTTTCTGCATTTATTGAAATATTTTTTTAATCTTTTATTCTGTTAATGTGGTGTATCACATTGATTGATTTTTGTATGTTGAACCATACTTACATCCCGGGCATAAATTCCAGTTGGATATGTTACGTAATTCTTTTAATATACTTTCAAATTTGACCTGCTAGTATTTCACCAAGGATTTTTGTATCAGTGTTCATCAGGGATACTGGTCTGTAGTTTTCTTTTCTAATGCTGTCCTTGTCTGGATTTGGAATCAGGGTGATGCTGGCTTCATAACTTCATTTTAGTAGTGTTTTATATATTTTAGAAGGGTTTAAGAAAGTTTGGTATTAACTCTTATTTGAATGTTTTTTAGAGTTGACCTATGCAGCATTTCGGTCCTGGGCTTTTCTTTTTGGAAAGTTTTGTTTACTATTTGTAATCCTTGTTTGTTAGTATTCTTTTCAGACTTTCTATTTCTTCTTGATTCAGTATTTAGTTTTTATGTCTCTAGGAACTTATCAGTTTCTTCCTGGTTATCCAATTTGTTGGTGTATCCTTTTTTATTTCTGTGTTATCCATTGTAATGTCTCCTCTTTCATTTCTGAATTTATTTATTTGAGTATATCTCTTTTTTCTTTATCTCAGAGTTTTTAAATTTTGTTTTTCTTTTCAAAAAATACAACTCAGATTTACTTAAAGTGGGATATTGAAGTCTCCTACTATTGTTGTGTTTCTGTCAATTTTTCCCTTCAGATCTGTCAATATTTTTATATATTAGGTGCTCTGATGTTGGATGCATATATATTTACAATCGTTATAACTTTTTGTTGAATTGACCCTTTTTTTCATTATATAATGCCCTTCTCTATCTTTGGAAAATTTTTGTTTTAAAGTCAATTTTGTATTATACAAATATAGTATTTGAGATAAGGTTATATCTTGGTCTGTAAGAAAAAGAAAAAAAAAGTGAAATCATATGGAGTATGTTCTATGATTAACTGTATCAGACTAGTATCAATTCTATAAATACAACAAAAATCCCCAGATACTTAGAACATAGACATCACACTTCTAAAAAGAAAATCCACCTGTCAAAGAGGAAGCCTTGAGGGAAATTAAAAACACATTGAATTGAATGGAAACAGAAATACAATATATCCAAATTTGTGGAATGCAGTGAATGCAGTTCTAAGAAAGAAATTATAGAATTAAATGTTTATGTTAGAAACAAGGAAGTTTCAAGTTAACAAATTTAAAATCCCACCGTGTGAAATCAGAAAAAGAAGAGCAATATAAATCCAAAGCAACCAAAAATACATAAATAAGACAGATAAGAGCAGAATTCATTAAATTGATCACAGAACTCAATAGAGAAAATAAATGAGAAAGTAATCCTGGTTCTTTGAATAGTCTCTAGCAAGCCTGACAGAAAAAGAGAGAGAAGGCATCAATTACTAGTATCAGGAATGACTCAGGGGTGTCATTACAGAATCTGCAGACTTCAAAGTGACAATAAGGAAATACTATGGAAAAGTCTACACACACAAATTTGACAACTTAGATAAAATTAATGAAGACCTTGGAAAGTAAAAATTACCAAAAATCATCTGATAAGAATACATAATTTGAATAGCTATTTACTAAGTAAGTTAAATTCATAATTTTAAAAAATCCCCAAAATGAAATTTCCTGGCCCAGATGGTTCCACTAGAGAGCTCTACTAAACCTTTAAGAAAGAATCAACAGTCTGTATATCTTCTTTGGAGAAATGTCTATTTAGGTCTTCTGCCCATTTTTAGATTGGGTTGTTTGTTTTCTTGATATTGAGATGGATGAGCTGCTTGTAAATTTTGGAGATTAATCCTTTGTCACTTGCTTCAATTGCAAATATTTTCTCCCATTCTGAGGGTTGTCTTTTGGTCTTGTTTATGGTTTCCTTTGCTGTGCAAAAGATTTTAAGTTTCATTAG